>NC_057940.1:51022746-51205246 GCF_018555375.3 Anguilla rostrata | reverse complement strand
GTCACATGATCATCAGCTACAAGGGTTAGTGTGAGTCACATGATCATCAGCTACAAGGGTTAGTGTGAGAGGCATGATCATCAGCTACAAGGGTTAGTGTGAGTCACATGATCATCAGCTATAAGGGTTAGTGTGAGACTGCAGAACATGAGGCACCTGTTACTTCCAGGGAGGTCATACTCACTCACACTCACACACTGATATGCTCATACTCACTCACACTTACATGCTCATACTCAGTCATACTCATTAGTATGCACTTCTGCTCACTCATACTCACTAGTATTCACTCTTACTCACTCTTACTGTCTGTGCTTCTCTCTCTGTAGACTCAGCCAATCAGCCCCTCGCTGCTCCCCTGCTCACACTGCCTTCCAGGAAACGGTGAGCCCTGCAGCCAGACTGTACGTGTGCGCGTGCGTGCGTGCGTGTGTGTGTGTGTGTGTATGCGTCAGTGTGTGCGCGTGCATGCCTGAGTGTGTGTGTGTGTGTGTGTGTGTGTGTGCGTGTGTGTTTCTGCATGAGTGTGTGGACCGCGCGTACGTGTGTTTCTGCGTGAGTGTGTGGACCGCGCGTACGTGTGTTTCTGTGCGAGTGTGTGGACCGCGCGTACGTGTGTTTCTGTGCGAGTGTGTGGACGCGCGTACGTGTGTTTCTGCTGCGTGTGTGCGCGCGTGTGTGTTTCTGCGTGCGTGTGTGGACCGCGCGTATGTTTCTGCGTGAGGTGTGGACGCGCGTAGGTGTTTCTGTGCGTGTGTGGACGCGCGTACGTGTGTTTCTGCGTGAGTGTGTGGACCGCGCGTACGTGTGTTCTGGTGCGTGTGTGGACCGCGCGTACGTGTGTTTCTTCTGCGTGCGTGTGTGGACCGCGCGTACGTGTGTTTCTGCGTGAGTGTGTGGACCGCGCGTACGCGTGTTTCTGCGTGAGTGTGTGGACCGCGCGTAAACAGCGGGGCTCTGTGCGTCCTCAGAAACGTGCAGTACTACGAGAAGGTGTCGGACCCGCTGGACCTGAGCACCATCGAGAAGCAGATCCTCACCGGCCACTACAAGACCGTGGAGGCCTTCGACACCGACATGCTCAAAGTCTTCCGCAACGCTGAGGTGCGCCCTGCTCAGTGACCAGTGTCCAAAATACTAATACCCCACCCACCCACCCCTGGGCCCCCAGTGCCCACCCACCCACCCCTGAGCCCCCAATGCCCACCCACCCCTGGGCCCCCAGTGCCCACCCACCCCTGGGCCCCCAATGCCCACCCACCCACCCCTGGGCCCCCAGTGTCCCACCCACCCACCCCTGGGCCCCCAATGCCCACCCACCCACCCCTGGGCCCCCAATGCCCACCCACCCACCCCTGGGCCCCCAATGCACACCCACCCACCCCTGAGCCCCCAATGCCACACCCACCCCTGGGCCCCCAGTGCCCCACCCCCCACCCCTGAGCCCCCAATGCCCACACCCACACCACCCCTGGGCCCCCAATGCCCCACCCACCCACCCCTGGGCCCCCAATGCCCCCCCCCACCCCTGGGCCCCCAATGCCCACCCACCCCTGAGCCCCCAGTGCCCGCCTGCCCACCCCTGGGTAGAGTAGGAGTAGGAGTCAGAGGAGCACCCTCAGAGAGGGGAGGAATCCCAGCATGCACTGCTCTCCCTGTGCCTCTGACTCCATTAGTGCACCTGTAAGTGTTCATATGAAGACTCATTGCTCTCTGTCTCGGCACCACCGTCCAGTGTAGTTCATTTCAGCGGCGCGTAGCTGGGCCGTTCTCTGGGTTGTTAAGCTGTCGTGCTCGTTACCGTTTGGTCACTTTGGTTGAGTTCTCCATGCAGGTTTTAATCATTTCCTGGCTAAGCTCAACCAATCAGAGAGTCCGTTAAATGGCATTAGGGCTGCTCCTTTGCCATGGCTAAGTAAGCCCAGCCAATCAGAGAGCCCATTAAATGAGAGTAGTGCTGATTCTTTGCCATGGCTGAGTAAGCCCGGCCAATCAGAGAGCCCGTTAAATGACATCAGTGCTGCTCCTTTTCCATGGCTGAGTGAGCCCAGCCAATCAGAGAGTCCGTTAAAAGCCCGTTGAATAAGCCAAGCCAATCAGAGAGCCCGTTAAATGACATCAGTGCCGCTCCTTTTCCATGGCTGAGTAAGCGCAGCCAATCAGAGAGTCCGTTAAATGACATTAGTGCTGCTCCTTTGCCATGGCTGAGTAAGCTCAGCGAATCAGAGAGCCCGTTAAAAGCCCGTTGAATAAGCCCGGCCAATCCGAGAGCCCGTTAAGTGACGCTAACGCTCCTCCCGTCTTCCCGGAGCAGAAGTTCTACGGCCGCAAGTCTTCCGTGGGGCGGGACGTGTGCCGCCTGCGCAAGGCCTACTACGGGGCGCGGCACGAGGCCGCCGTCCAGATCGACGAGATCGTGGGCGAGACCGCCAGCGAGGCCGACAGCTCCGACTCGCTGGAGCGGGACCACGCCCACCACCCCGCCGGGGGCGGCGCCGGCCCCCACGACAAGGACGACGACGTCATCCGCTGCATCTGCGGCATGTACAAGGACGAGGGGCTGATGATCCAGTGCGAGAAGTGCATGGTGAGAGAGGGGGAGAGAAGGAGGGAGGGAGGGAGGGAGGGAGGGAGGGAGAGCAAGAGGGAGGGAGGGAGGGAGGGAGGGAGGGAGGGAGGGTGGGAGGGAGGGAGAGCACAGAGGAGGGAGGGAGGGAGGAGAGGGAGAGGGAGGAGGAGAGGGAGAGAGGGAGGAAGGGAGAGAAGATTTAATAATGAGAGTCATGGAAGACTGTAAACAAGAAGAGAAGTGAAATAAACAGCAAAACGAAAGAATCGAATCAAATCGAAAGTCGAATTGAATCTAAACTTTCATACAGCGCCTTTAATGAAGTTTGCAATACAGAGTTCCTCAGAGTAATTAAGATAAGAAGTAAGGAAAGCAATAAAAGCAGTAAAACAAATCAGTGTGGGTCGAACTAAAAGTATAATTAACTAATTAATGAATAAAAATATATAATAAAGACATCCTTGTGAAAAGGTTCAGCTAAAAACCTGTTTTAAGACTTTGTTTAAAAACGCGGATAGGGAAGAATGATTGGACGGAGGGAGGAGATAGGAGGCGGTAAAGGGAGATGGAGAGGGAGAGAAGGCAGAAGAGGGATGGAGAGAGAGACAGATTTAAAGGGTGAAGTGACTCAGCGTTACGGAGGTGTCTGTCCGTGTGGGGAGGGGAGGCGCTGCCAAAGTTTTTCCAGAGCGTCCGTTCGGGGCGGTGTTTGGCTGCTCTGGGCTGCCGGAGGGTTGATTTGTGTGGAAGTGTGGGGGGAGTGTGGATAGCCCCTGTCCCCGATGTGTTAGTCAGCACTATTTACGGCCTTTAGCCTGACGTACCCCCACACCCCCCCCACCACAAATCTTGTGTGTTTGCAGCCACTTATCATCAGCTGTGGACAGACTGGGGGGGGCGGGGGGGTAATGGATTGTGCTGGGGAGCAACGATGCTGCTTGGGATGTGTTAATGATACAGGGCATCCCCTCCACTCTCTCCCTCTCTCTCTCTCTCTCCTGCTGTCTCTCCCTCCCTCCCTCTCCCTTTTCTTCTCTCTCCATCTCTCCCCTCTTTCCCCATCTCTCCCCTCTCTCCCTTTCCTTCTCTGTCCATCGCTCCCCTCTTTCCCTATCTCCCCCCTTCTCTCTCTCTCCTCTCTCTCCCCCTCCCTCTCACTTTCCTTCTCTTTCCATCTCTCCCCTCTCTATCCCTCCCTCTCTCACCCTTCCTTTCCCTCTCTCCCTCCCTCTACCCCCCTCTGCTCCATCCCTCTCTCTTGCCCTCCCCCCTCTTCCCCCTCTCTCTCTCTCTCTCTCTCCCCCCCTCCGCTCCCTCCCTCTCTCCCTCTCTCTCCCCTCTCCCCCCCCCCCCAGGCGTGGCAGCACTGTGACTGCATGCGGGTGCAGGCGGACGTGGAGCACTACCTGTGCGAGCAGTGTGACCCCCGCCCCGTGGACAGGGTAGGCCCGCGCTCCTCCCGCCGGACCCCCCGAGCCCCGCCCCGCCCCGCCCCTCCACTGTGGCACACCCATCCCACCATTTAATTTCCGCCAAAACCGCTTAGAAACACCCGTTAGACACAGCGTGCTGCCGTTCAGCCACGGCTCGGTGCGTGAGCCTGTTAGCCATGCAGACAGAGAGCAAGAATGTACGAGTTTATATCACTGGCCTAAGTGACTGTCGTACAGTAACAGGGGTGGGAAGTCCAGGTTCAGACACTAAAAGTCCGCCCCAGTATTTTGTTCCAACCACCTGGATTTGCTAATTAGCTCAGTTCTTCAGCCAGGAGGTGGAACTAATTGGTGAGACCAGCTGGCTGAGTTCATGGGTGGAAGAAACACACGGCAGGACTTCTGCTTTCTGACTCCTGGACTTTCCACCTCTGTATAGTAGTCGGTTAAATGAAAAGTGTAGCAGTTTTATGATAATGTCGTACAGTGTAGTCAGTACAGTGTATGCGATGAATACAGTGATTTTCTTGTCTTATAATTTTTGTTTTTTCCCCGCATTCCTGTTACATCCGAGGTATGCAGCAGCGTTACCGCTGCTCCTGAGCACCAGGTCATTATCACTGTACACTCCTATATAGCACGCTGCTAGCGCTGCTGCTACACCAGGGTCATTATCACTGTTACACTCCTATATGAGCAGCGTTAGCGCTGCTGCTACACCAGGGTCATTATCACTGTTACACTCCTATATGAGCAGCGTTAGCGCTGCTGCTACACCAGGGTCATTATCACTGTTACACTCCTATATGAGCAGCGTTAGCGCTGCTGCTACACCAGGGCCATTATCACTGTTACACTCCTATATGAGCAGCGTTAGCGCTGCTGCTACACCAGGGCCATTATCACTGTTACACTCCTATATGAGCAGCGTTAGCGCTCCTGCTACACCAGGGTCATTATCACTGTTACACTCCTATATGAGCAGCGTTAGCGCTGCTGCTACACCAGGTATATGTTCTTTACGTATTTCACGGTATTATCATTTACTCCTATATGAGCAGCGTTAGCGCTGCTGCTACACCAGGGTCATTATCACTGTTACACTCCTATATGAGCAGCGTTAGCGCTGCTGCTACACCAGGGTCATTATCACTGTTACACTCCTATATGAGCAGCGTTAGCGCTGCTGCTACACCAGGGTCATTATCACTGTTACACTCCTATATGAGCAGCGTTAGCGCTGCTGCTACACCAGGGTCATTATCACTGTTACACTCCTATATGAGCAGCGTTAGCGCTGCTGCTACACCAGGGTCATTATCACTGTTACACTCCTATATGAGCAGCGTTAGCGCTGCTGCTACACCAGGGCCATTATCACTGTTACACTCCTATATGAGCAGCGTTAGCACTGCTGCTACACCAGGGTCATTATCACTGTCACACTCCTATATGAGCAGCGTTAGCACTGCTGCTACACCAGGGTCATTATCACTGTTACACTCCTATATGAGCAGCGTTAGCACTGCTGCTACACCAGGGTCATTATCACTGTTACACTCCTATATGAGCAGCGTTAGCGCTGCTGCTACACCAGGGTCATTATCACACTCCTATATGAGCAGCGTTAGCGCTGCTGCTACACCAGGGTCATTATCACTGTTACACTCCTATATGAGCAGCGTTAGCGCTGCTGCTACACCAGGGTCATTATCACTGTTACACTCCTATATGAGCAGCGTTAGCGCTGCTGCTACACCAGGGTCATTATCACTGTTACACTCCTATATGAGCAGCGTTAGCGCTGCTGCTACACCAGGGTCATTATCACTGTTACACTCCTATATGAGCAGCGTTAGCGCTGCTGCTACACCAGGGTCATTATCACTGTTACACTCCTATATGAGCAGCGTTAGCGCTGCTGCTACACCATTATATTTCATATACTGTATTTCATATACTATCATCATATTTTAACGTGTCGTGTGGGGTAAGGGTGTCAACGTGCGCGTGTCTTGTGCAGGGGACTCGGTGTACCTGATGCGGGACAGTCGGCGCACCCCAGACGGCCAGCCTGTCAGGCAGTCCTACCGCCTCCTATCCCACGTCAACAGGGAGAAACTGGACATCTTCCGCATCGAGAAACTCTGGAAGAACGAGAAGTAAGGAAGGGGGGGGGGGGGGTGTGGCAGAGAGGGGGCGCCCCTTTTCTTTGGTAATAAACAGAGTGGAAGAGTGAAACCCAGGCTTTAGTTCAGGGGTGTCAAACTCGAGGGCCGCAGTATCTTCTGGTTTTCGGTGTGTTTCAGCATAAGTGATTATTTTAAGTCATTAATTGGCTAGAGTCCACAAACTTTGTTCTCATGGCTTAAATTGACTGTTGACTGAAAGGAAACTACAAGTACCAGCAGGCACTGCAGCCCTCCAGTTGTCGGACACCTCTGCTTTAGTTTTTCTTAGTAATCTCGGGGAAGTAAAGCAGTGGAGACACACTCATGCAGGGTGACTCGGATCATTTTCACCGCTAACACATTTTCCCTCGCTCCTCTGCCCCGCCCCTTTTTCCTGCACCTCCAGGGGCGAGCGGTTTGCGTTCGGCCATCACTACTTCCGCCCCCACGAGACCCACCACTCCCCGTCCCGCCGCTTCTACCACAACGAGCTGTTCCGCGTGCCGCTCTACGAGATCATCCCGCTGGAGGCCGTGGTGGGAATGTGCTGCGTCCTCGACCTCTACACCTACTGCAAGGGTGAGACTTTATACACAGTCCCTAACCCTCGCCAACTCACATACACAGCCTGTACACCTACTGCAAGGGTGAGACTTTATACACAGTCCCTAACCCTCGCCAACTCACATACACAGCCTGTACACCTACTGCAAGGGTGAGACTTTATACACAGTCCCTAACCCTCTCCAACTCACATACACAGCCTGTACACCTACTGCAAGGGTGAGACTTTATACACAGCCCCTAACCCTCGCCAAGTCACATACACAGCCTGTACACCTACTGCAAGGGTGAGACTTTATACACAGCCCCTAACCCTCGCCAGCTCACATACACAGCCTGTAAACCTAATGCAAGGGTGAGACCGCACACCTACTATGTGGGGTACAGAAACCACACATGGAGGAGACCTTGCGGTCGTACACTTCTCATGTGCTGCTGCCTGTGTTCGGCGTGCAGAGAGTTTAACTGACTCTCCTCTCCTCCCTCCATCCCTCCTTCCCTCCCTCCCTCTCGCTCAGGCCGGCCGAAGGGCGTGCGAGAGCAGGACGTGTACATCTGCGACTACCGCCTGGACAAGTCCGCGCACCTCTTCTACAAGATCCACCGCAACCGCTACCCCATCTGCACCAAGCCCTACGCCTTCAACCACTTCCCCAAGAGGCTGGCCCCCAAGAGGGACTTCTCTGTGAGCGAGGGGGCGGAGGGGGGGCGGGGCACCGAGGGGGCACCGAGGGGGTACCGAGGGGGCGGGGAGGGTTTGGGGGTTTCTCCTAAATCATGCTACATATTAGACATTGTAGGAAGGAAACATGGTAACTTCGTATTGATATTAATGATTATGAAATGCAAGTTAACAAAAGCAGTTCCAAAAAAGGGTATTGTTGCCTAGCTGTGGTCTCACAATGCTATGCTGTAGTTGTTGACTCTGTGTGTTTGTGTTCCTGTGTGTAGTTTCTCTTGCTGACTGTGTGTGTTTGTGTTCCTGTGTGTAGTTTCTCTTGCTGACCCTGTGTGTGTTTGTGTTCCTGTGTGTAGTTTCTCGTGCTGACTGTGTGTGTGTTTGTGTTCCTGTGTGTAGTTTCTCTAGCTGACTGTGTGTGTGTTTGTGTTCCTGTGTGTAGTTTCTCTAGCTGACTGTGTGGTGTTTGTGTTCCTGTGTGTAGTTTCTCTAGCTGACTGTGTGTGTGTTTGTGTTCCTGTGTGTAGTTTCTCTAGCTGACTGTGTGTGTGTTTGTGTTCCTGTGTGTAGTTTCTCTAGCTGACTGTGTGTGTGTTTGTGCTCCTGTGTGTAGTTTCTCTAGCTGACTGTGTGTGTGTTTGTGTTCCTGTGTGTAGTTTCTCTAGCTGACTGTGTGTGTGTTTGTGTTCCTGTGTGTAGTTTCTCTAGCTGACTGTGTGTGTGTTTGTGTTCCTGTGTGTAGTTTCTCTAGCTGACTGTGTGTGTGTTTGTGTTCCTGTGTGTAGTTTCTCTAGCTGACTGTGTGTGTGTTTGTGTTCCTGTGTGTAGTTTCTCTTGCTGACCCTGTGTGTGTTTGTGTTCCTGTGTGTAGTTTCTCGTGCTGACTGTGTGTGTTTGTGTTCCTGTGTGTAGTTTCTCTTGCTGACTGTGTGTGTGTTTGTGTTCCTGTGTGTAGTTTCTCTTGCTGACTCTGTGTGTGTTTGTGTTCCTGTGTGTAGTTTCTCTAGCTGACTCTGTGTGTGTTTGTGTTCCTGTGTGTAGTTTCTCTTGCTGACTCTGTGTGTGTTTGTGTTCCTGTGTGTAGTTTCTCTAGCTGACTCTGTGTGTGTTTGTGTTCCTGTGTGTAGTTTCTCTTGCTGACTCTGTGTGTGTTTGTGTTCCTGTGTGTAGTTTCTCTAGCTGACTCTGTGTGTAGTTTCTCTAGCTGACTCTGTGTGTGTTTGTGTTCCTGTGTGTAGTTTCTCTTGCTGACCCTGTGTGTGTTTGTGTTCCTGTGTGTAGTTTCTCTAGCTGACTGTGTGTGTTTGTGTTCCGGTGTGTAGTTTCTCTTGCTGACTGTGTGTGTGTTTGTGTTCCTGTGTGTAGTTTCTCTTGCTGACTCTGTGTGTAGTTTCTCTAGCTGACTGTGTGTGTGTTTGTGTTCCTGTGTGTAGTTTCTCTAGCTGACTGTGTGTGTGTTTGTGTTCCTGTGTGTAGTTTCTCTAGCTGACTCTGTGTGTGTTTGTGTTCCTGTGTGTAGTTTCTCTTGCTGACTCTGTGTGTGTTTGTGTTCCTGTGTGTAGTTTCTCTAGCTGACTGTGTGTGTGTTTGTGTTCCTGTGTGTAGTTTCTCGTGCTGACTGTGTGTGTAGTTTCTCTAGCTGACTGTGTGTGTGTTTGTGCTCCTGTGTGTAGTTTCTCTAGCTGACTGTGTGTGTGTTTGTGCTCCTGTGTGTAGTTTCTCTAGCTGACTGTGTGTGTGTTTGTGCTCCTCCAGCCTCACTACGTCCCAGACAACTACAAGCGGAACGGGGGCCGTTCGGCCTGGAAGAGCGAGCGGCCCAAGCTGGCGTGCAAGGAGGGCGGGGCCGCCTGCGTGGGCGCGGCCGGCTGCGAGGACGGCTCCTCCCCCGGGGACGCGGTGCCGTGCGACGGGGGCGGAGCCTCCCGACCCGACGGCGAGGAGGCGGCGGCGGCGGCGGCGGCGAGGGAGGGGGACTCGGATCTCCCCTCCAGGGAAACCCCGCCCCCGGCCGTCCCCGCCCACCCGACCCCGCCCCCTCTCCCCCAGCCCCCGGCGGAGCGGGAGGCGGCGGAGGAGGAGGACGAGGAGGAGGAGGAGCGGGGGGAGCCGGAGGAAGGGTCGGCGGAGCGGGGGGAGGCGCTGGAGCCCCCCTCGCCCTCCCTGCTGCACTCGGAGGTGGAGAAGAGGGAGGCGCAGAGGGAGCGACTCAACAAGATCCTCCTCAACCTCCTGCACAGAACCCCCAGCAAGAACGGTGAGGCCCACGTCGCCCCGGCAACGCCACACCGTACCAAACCTCCTGCACATCTCCCAGCAACACCGTACCAAACCACCTGCACATCTCCCAGTAACACCATACCAAACCACCTGCACATCTCCCAGCAACACCATACCAAACCACCTGCACGTCTCCCAGTAACACCATACCAAACCACCTGCATGTCTCCCAGCAACACCATACCAAACCTCCTGCACATCTCCCAGTAACACCGTACCAAACCACCTGCATGTCTCCCAGTAACACCATACCAAACCACCTGCATGTCTCCCAGCAACACCGTACCAAACCACCTGCACATCTCCCAGCAACACCATACCAAACCACCTGCA
The DNA here is from genome assembly GCF_018555375.3 of Anguilla rostrata. NCBI lineage: Eukaryota > Metazoa > Chordata > Actinopteri > Anguilliformes > Anguillidae > Anguilla > Anguilla rostrata. Next base: position 51,195,217 of record NC_057940.1, on the reverse strand, counting down.
CGTCTCCCAGTAACACCATACCAAACCACCTGCATGTCTCCCAGCAACACCATACCAAACCACCTGCACGTCTCCCAGTAACACCATACCAAACCACCTGCACATCTCCCAGTAACACCGTACCAAACCACCTGCACATCTCCCAGTAACACCGTACCAAACCTCCTGCACGTCTCCCAGCAACACCGTACCAAACCTCCTGCATGTCTCCCAGCAACACCGTACCAAACCACCTGCACATCTCCCAGCAACACCGTACCAAACCACCTGCACATCTCCCAGTAACACCGTACCAAACCTCCTGCATGTCTCCCAGCAACACCGTACCAAACCTCCTGCATGTCTCCCAGCAACACCATACCAAACCTCCTGCATGTCTCCCAGTAACACCGTACCAAACCACCTGCATGTCTCCCAGCAACACCATACCAAACCACCTGCATGTCTCCCAGCAACACCATACCAAACCACCTGCATGTCTCCCAGCAACACCATACCAAACCACCTGCATGTCTCCCAGCAACACCGTACCAAACCACCTGCATGTCTCCCAGCAACACCATACCAAACCACCTGCATGTCTCCCAGCAACACCATACCAAACCACCTGCATGTCTCCCAGCAACACCATACCAACCATCTGCATGTCTCCCAGCAACACATACCAAACACCTGCATGTCTCCCAGTAACACCATACCAAACCACCTGCATGTCTCCCAGCAACACCATACCAAACCACCTGCATGTCTCCCAGCAACACCATACCAAACCACCTGCATGTCTCCCAGCAACACCATACCAAACCACCTGCACTTTCATTTCACATAAGCGTCTTTCTGTTTGTTTTTTTTTCAATATATATATGTTTTTATGACATATATTAAATGTACACACAGTGTATATAAAATCCTTTTTTCCCCAACTAATATACAGTACTATTATAATGGTTGCGCTGTCATGACAACCTTGTGATGATCCTGAAAGGTGTAGAACAGTTATGTTGTCTGACACATGAGATTTTACACCTTTGTTTGTGAAACATGTACAGCGCTACCTTCCGTAGTTTGGTGTGATGAGTGACTTCGACGACAGGCTCTGAAAGCGCTACATTGTTTGAACCGTGAGGCGGTCTCTGAACGCGGCTGAACGCTGCTGAACGCTGCTGAACGCACGGCAGCGAGCGCTGAGGTGTAGCGTTGTGTCTGTCGCGCCCATAACGTCTCGCGCATTAATCATTCACTATTCGGGCATTAGTTATGGGGCGAGACAGGAGACCTGATCATGGTGGCGGTGAACTGCGGCAGACTGGTCTGACTGAGGCTGTTTGTAAGCATTGCAGCTCACACGGCGGCCATGTTTGTTTTTCTCCCCTCCCCCCCTTCCCGCAGTGATCGACGTGACCTACCTCCTGGAGGAGGGGTCCGGACGGAGGCTGCGCAGACGGACGCTGGGTTTGGGAGATTTCTGCAGGAAGTGACGTCACCGGGCGCACCCGGCAGAGGCGCACGCCCCTTCGGGAAGCGATGGGGGAGGGGGCGAGAGGAAGTGAAAGGAAGGGGCGGAGGTCGTGCGATGGAGAGAGGGACAAGGGGGGGTGTTAACTTCCTTTCCTCCGAGCCCCACCCCTCCCACGTCTGTCCCCCTCTCCCATCCCTCCTTCCGCAGAGGGACAGACAGGAGGACACAGCGTGGACTAGAAGGACCGCACACGCGAGCGAAAGAGGCGTGTGTGCGGGAGCCGGGGGATTGGGTGGGGAGGGGGAGGGTGGCACGGACAGGAAGTGATGCGTGGTGGAGGAGGAGGAAGTAGCCACGCCTCACCAGGAAGCGCTGGCCCCAGGGAAGGACAGTGAAACCTGGAAACGGAGAGGACTTTCAGACGCACCGCGACGGCGGTTCCGGGAGTACGGGTGGGCGGGGCCCGGCCGGAGGGCGACAGCGCCCCACGGTGGCCAGCGAGAGCCGAAGGAGGGAGAGGCAGGCGGAGACGGGCGGGGGCGTGCGGCACGGGGCCCCGCCCCCAAGCACATGTATACTGTAGCCGAGACGGCGGACCGCGACGGTCGCTCTCTCTGGGGTGGTGACATCATAGATGTAACGTACGCATCACCGAAGCCAGATTAAAACGGGCGGTGCGTCCGGATCGGTCCGCCCGAGCGTCCCGTCCAGGGGTCGTCTTTTAAGTGCCAGCTCCGCTCGACGAGAAACGCGAATCGAGTCGGGCGACAGAGAGAGAGAGAGAGAGCGAGAGAAAGCGTCGATGCTCTCTGTCGAGCCTTAGGACACTCGTGTCCAGACTGGTTTGTGTGCGCTTGCGAATTCCCAGAATTCCTCTAAAACTTAAGGGCTTGACAGCAAACATAACCGTTAATGGAAAAAGCATTAAACAAACTCTTATGTTGAACAGAACATAACACGTGACCCAGTGCTCATACTTCCTGTGTATTTGGGGGTGGGGGTGGGGGTGGGGGGGGGGCGGTTGGGGTTGAGGTTTGGGGGGGGGGTGTTAGAGTTGCCCTTTGTTGATCTCTCGCAGTTTCTTTGATTATTGTGTTTCTGGTTGCCATAGAGAATGTTTTCGAATATCGTGATGAAATTTTTACCTGTACGAACTGAGACGGGACAGCGACCCACGAGACGAGCTAGGGCACCCCCAAGCATGGACACCCTGAGAAATCTGACATTTAAGAAGCTGTACAGTGCCAAGTTGTATATAGACTGGAAACCCACGTGAGCAGTCTCAAAAAAGCAATATCCTGATTATGTATTGTATAGGACCCAGCCCGGCGTGTATTAAATATTAATATTGTTATAATTATTACTGTCGATATACATAAGCTTGGAAATGCGTCTGTTGGGACGAACGGGGACGTTCGGCAGTGAATGACTGTAGACATCCGAATACATTTATATTAATGTATATGATAACTGAGGCTCGGTCCTGAGAGAGAGAGAGAGAGAGAGAGAGACTGGAAGAGAACATTCAGAGTGACTTCTTTAAAGATCTTGGGACAAAGCCGTGACAAGTACGCTTCGGTTATTGTCACTGTAATAATGATTATTACTATTGAGAACCGAAGAGTTCTCAGCTTTGCTGCAGTGTTGAACACTAAAAAAAAATAAATAATAAATAAACATGAAATGTGATATTTTCCAAGATGACGGAGAAAGAAAACGAAACAAAAACAGACTCAGCTGCATACATCATGTTCCTGATCGCGGTCGTTCTTTTTTTAACGGGGGGGGGAAAGTTCCAATTTTTTGGTGAAATCAGTTGTACATGCAATGCTTGTATTTCCGTGCGTTTTTGTGCAATTTGTTTTTGTTGTTTTTTTTAGACAATCACAAGTTGCTAACATTTGTAAATGGACAGACTGGCAGACTGTGTGTGGTTGTACCTTTCGTCCAGTTCAGTTTGACCTCTGGCTCAAAGTTTGTAATTATGATTCTACAGTTTCGACAGTGCGGTTTGTTTTTACTTTGTTTTTGTTTTATATTTTTTTTAAATAAAAAGCACTACATTATTTCCGATAGAAGATTTTATTATTGTCCTGACAAATACGATTGTGGTTATAAGAATTATTTATCTTGTTTGCTTGAAAGCAAAATGTGGCTGACATTTTTTTGTCAATACTTTACTTTTAGAAAAAAGAAAATAAATGCAAACAAAGCAACAAAAAAAAAGAATCTTATCGGCCAGTAATTTTTTGGATTTTGATCTTTGTAAAAAAAAAAAGAAAAAAAAGAAATTAAAATACTGTTGAAAAACTAAATGTTGGATGCAATATGTAACATTTCTTCTTGCTATTGCTATTATTCATTTTAAAAAGCTGAACATTTGAGAGACAAATTACCTGCATCTCTATGGAAGATATGAAGTAGAATATTAAACCAAATTATTTTTATTTAGAAGAAACCAAAGTGTCACTCTGTGTTTGTCTCGGTGTTTGTAGCGACATACGTAGCGCTTTGCATGTGTTTATAAGAGTCCCAACACGCTAAACATTCGTTAGCTCCATTCATAATTGCGGGATGTTCAAGCCAAGGCTGTTGTCAGTAGCGGTCTATGACCAGGACCACAGCGCTGTGACCGGGACCCTTGTAACGGTGGCGTGCGGTTGGCGTCCTCCTTCCAGGGCGGAGCGGGTTCGAGCACCGCAGGCTCGTTGGATCACCGCTGCTTTAACTCCACCCAGTGACCCGGCAGGTGGCCCCCACAACCGGGTTGCCAGATCTGAAAACGGTGAACCCGCCGGAAGCCGTTTTTTTGTCCCTTGCACAATAACAGTAAAAAAAAGTAGCCCAGTTGGGCAGGAATCCGCCCAATCTGGCAACACCGCCCCTGTACTACCTGCAGTCAGGGCTTCCTCTCCTGTTGAACCCCGTGGCCTGAAGATGATACATTTGGGCCCACATTCGTTTTTGGCATACTGTTCAGAGGTGCACGTTCCCCTGCTCTTCCCTGTGGTGGCCTTCCAGAAGAATCCATGCCAGAGCTTGTAAATGGCTCACAAAGCACCACTCTAGTCATGAATGTATAGTAACATAGCTCGTAAACGCTTTCTTTCACAAGAGATCTATAACTACTTAATAACCAGTGCATGGTGTCTTCGTGAGCTCTCGTAAGCATTCATAAATGCTTGTCATCCATCCATCCATCATCTGTACCCGCTTGTCCTGGGCAGGGTCTCGGGGGGGTGCTGGACTGGCCACCAATCTATTGCAGGGTGCACACACTCTTCACTGTTCAGGAGGTATGAGTCCTGCATGTCATTGGACTGTGGGAGGAACCTTATCAGTGGCTTGTGGTGTGGTGTGACTCACTGAAACGGCATAGTTATTCAGCTTCGCGATTCGTCGAAAGTGCTACCCATAACTCCCATGAGCGCGTGCATCGAACTGAAGACGCGCGGACACCCAGATTTTTGGAACACTGAGTTTATTTGCTATTTACAGACAAACACATGCAGGGACAGGCTGGACGACGGAACGACCAGGTAAATGAAATGGCTGAGATGCATCACAGTCAGGGTAAAAATGCACTGAACCGATGTCCCAGATTCCACTTCAGAGTACTGTTAGATGCAAAGCGTGTATATATATGCAGGATTGATAAACGGTGCAGTATTGACATTTCGACACATACAAATCCAGTTGGCGGCAAAGCTGACTTTGACTAGAGAAATTAAAATTACAAAAATAAATTCAGTCCTTGTTTTCAACAAGCCTAGTTTTTTTTCTCTCTCTCTCTCAAAATGACTAACAGGCAAACTTTCAAATCATATTCCTGAGGTTTCTTCTTTTTTTTTTTTTTTTTCCTATTGTGAGATATGTGTCTCCAACCTCATGGCCACCACTGACAAGACATCAACACCAAGTGAATGATGATACCCAATAGTGACACCTTGCTTAACACGATTCCTTACCTCTAATTCTATATATACAGATATATTTACTCAGTTTTCATTTTCTAAGCATAATATACAAATGAATGTAATAACCAACTTCACACTTTCATAATAGGATATTCCAGCGACAGACAGTTCTTGCGCTACTAAGCTAAAAAATATAATCATAAACATCTCAATATGGTGCTCATACAATCAATATTGTGTGTCTTCAGTACAATCGAAAGACGGTGTATGCTTGAATAATCGGTTCTGTGTTTGACGACAAGTGCTTATTAGCAAGGATAGCTAGAAGGTTGTCTTAATTGTGAGTTCTTTTTAGCTTCATATAGCAACATGCACACTGAACCCTCAGACTCTCCCACTTCACAGAGTAGTCTATAAATGCTAAAATCTTATTCATGATCGCTGTAATACGGACCATGATATCGACTTTGCTCCAGACATAAGTATCGGTCAAATAAATAAGCAAACTAATTAGTGGAGCATTGCCATATGGATTATTTTCTGAAATTATCATTCAGCAAACAATTGAATGATGTTTTAACTGCCGCACAAACCATAACTGACCTCTGAATACAAATCACTTGATACAGTTTACACACAAGTCACACACAATATGCATAAAAATGCTTCTAAGTCCGTTTAGAGCATCTGAGAACAGTGGTTATTTTAGTGCGTAGAAGACAGTGTGTAAAGAGGTTAGAGATAATTGAATCGGTGAGAATTATACGAACAGGAAATCCTCTGCATGTACTTTACTTTCTGATTAACTGATCAATGGAAGCCTTTGTAGACTGTGGTACCTCAGTTAGCAGACCATGTCAGGTGCATGCACACATAATTGCAACCTCCACCTCCTATTTCCTTTATTTAATGAACTTAGCAGTTGAAAGTGTCCCCCTGCCAGCTCCCTCCTCCCCCCCCCCAAATGAAGCAGGGCTACCTGGAGAGACCGTTGCACTGAGCTTTCACACACTACTGTTGTTATGGCAACTGAGGAAGGGGACTTTGCCATTGGATTATCCCTCCATTGTGGGCAATGAAATGAAATTAAAGGGGGAGCCCTGGTGGAAAAATAAATATAACGTATGTGAATGTGAAAAACAGATGAAAACAATAAATCAAAATCCAAAATGTAAGCAGCATATATTACAAACGCTGAAATCATGCCAAATTTATTCAAATTACTGCCAAATTTCATATACTGCATTTTAAAGAATATATGTAATATATTAAATATAGACACTTGCAGTTCTCTTAATATGTACTAACAATAATAATTAATAATTAAATAATAATAATTTAAATGTTTGTAGTTCTATATATGCTGGATGTTTTGGAACATATTTTTGTGTTCTCCAATTTTTGATTTTATAGTTTAACGTGTTACACATGCATGTGTATGCATCAAACTATCAAACAATTATCAAGCCCATCGTGCTATTTGGTGAAACACGATAGCCATTTCACTTGAAATTGACTTCAGGAGATTGACTTCAAGATTTTCAGAGTACGTAGTGTAATTTCCAAACTGGGTCAGGGCTACATAGATACGGAAACTAACAATGAATCCCACAAAATAATAATGAAAGCCTGGAAGAAATGTGTGAATGAAATGTAGAGATAACACCCTGCTTGGTAGCTTACTCAAAACCTTCATGTGCTATAAATAACTTGCGAACGTGATAATTTGACATTTACTTCCCACTAATGGACGATGAAGGTTTTTATAATTGGTTGTAATTTGCGATATCCTCTAGATTCATCTGCTGCCTCTCAATCTACTGGTCCAGCCGTGTGGAGAATTTCTGGACGCAGAATTTGTGTGAACACGGCAGTTACACATTCAATTTTCAGGACATTATCAGAACCATTCGAAGCGCTCTTCCTCTGAAGACGTTTCCGTCACGCGCTCATCTTCCCAGACTTCCTCCTACATCCCTAGTACCAGTGCCCAGCTGCAAAACACACCTCATTTTCCACATCTGACCTTCTCCTTAAGGTTACCTTATATTTAAGCGTGCCGCACAAAATCCCCCGAAATATTCTTTTTAGTTATTTCCAAAAGCAGCTTCCACCGCATTCTACCTTCTTATTTCACTTCTGAAATGTCGTTACTGTTAAGTATTCCCTTAAAATTAACTCATGGCTAGAAAACGTTCTTTATTCCTTGAGGGGAAATTGAGTAAAAAGCAGTGCACCCTCAAAAGTCTCTTGCTGGTGAAAATATAGCAGAATATATTACCCAATATCCAGTATATTGTCCAATATGCACAAAATTCATTTGAGGAAACTCTCCTCAAATTAGTTTTACGGAGCAAAAAGATTGCATCATGAATAACCCACAGCAGGGGTTTTGGCTGGTCCTGGGGCTGCAAAATGGCTGGTGCTGAGCTTCGTCTTTAGGCAACTTCACAACATTTCTGCTTCCCTTAAACCTTCACGAGAACACAGACTTAATTTCAAGAGACAAAATCCCGCCATCGGAGTTGTGAGCGTACAAGGCACACAAAAAAATATCATCCTGAGACCCAACAGAACAAAAATAAAATACTTCAAGCATTTTCATTTTTTGACATAAAAATAAGTGTCTTGTACGACAAAGACACGTTGCAGTCAAAATATTTTCTAAAATATCATTTCTTCTTTATTATTATTGGCTATTCCATGTAGTGCTGGTTTCAGCATAGTAGAATGTGTGGTTCTTCAGATTTAGACTGATGTCTTCTACAGGGGACAAAAATGAATTGCTGGGTCATAGGAGGATACAGAATATATTTCCCTTGCTTTTTATGTCCAGTGCTCTCCTCTCTACGTTCCTATTATCCCACATGGAACCCTTTAGCCGTACTGCAATCCTATAGCAAAAACTACCATATAACCCCAAAGGTTTCTCTCACCCAAGGAAGAGATTTGAGACAGCACCCTCATACAATTTCCGTAACAAAAGGAAAGGCATCCCATCCTGAATGTTAACCCATTTAAGCCCGCGGGCAACTGAAATGTTGCCGAAGTGTCTACCACTCTTTTTCCATCTGTGGATATTTTTTTGGGTGACTATAGATGCTTTAAAAACAAACCGGCATGCAAGTAGACAACCTTAGGAAGAGCTTTAAAACAACTATAGTCATCCAAAAAAAATACTTTAGTTGCCCGCTGGCTTAAATGGGGTAAAGAAAAGGTGTCTGATGCAGCTGGGCACAATTGCTCCTCTCTTACACCCCCCCCCCCCCCCGAACCCCCCACCCCCGGTCCGTCTTCATTCTCAGTTATTCCGAAAAAGAAACTGCAAACCCTTTCTCTGCACTTCGCACGGTTGTGAATCTCTAGAGGTAGCTCGATGGGCTGGTCAACGTGATGGAAGAGTATTACGAGCCATTGCGGCGGCCATCTTTGGTGTGCTTTTTTTTTTGGCGGGTGGGTAGGTGAGGGGAGGGGGGGGGTAATGTGGCGTCGTTCTAAGATTGTGCTTGTTACTGTAACGAGAGCTTAATCGTACTCTGTCACACGGAGTCTGCTTGGTCTCAGCCTGTGTTCAAACTGTGTTCTATTTAGAATACAGAATACAGAATTCACATTACATGTCAAATGAGTAATTAATGCGTTTCTCTTCAGCGCACCGTCGTAGTCGGCTAGCTTATATTTGCGTCGTCGGAAAACAGCCGGGCGAGTTTTCGGTAACTCTAACCTTCTCCTCCCAGGGGGGGGCGGCGAATAAGCATCCCACAGCGGTCAGTAGAGCTGGCCCCGCGGCCTGTGGTCACGCTGGGTCCGCACAGGCCTACCAAAAAAAAACACGAAAACAAAAGAGAGAGAAGTTTAAGCACACTGTCGTTTGCTAGCCATTTACCACGCACTGCGATTCGTCAGTGTTCACAAATGCATCTGCTGCCACTGACGGTTTTTTGAATTCGGATGTGAACTTTTGAGAGAGGGAGAAGTTGAATATCTGTGAGGGTCTTGGTTGGTCAAACTGAAATTCATCTGTGTATATCTTGTATATATTTGACAGCTCATGCCATTCTTGTACATATTTTGTATTTCTATTTTATATATTTAGTATTTCTACTTTATTCTACTTTATTGAGCACATTTAGGAGCTAGCAAAAGCATTTCACCGCACATTGCACTTGTATGATTGAGTACGCGACAAATAAACTTTGATTTGAAACAGTGTTGATTTGACACCCGTCGCAGTACCTGGCCAGTGTGGGGTGCTCTCTCTCTCCTGCTCTCTCCCTCTCTCTCTCTTTCTCTCGCTCTCCGGACCCCGAGTTCTGGGCGGGGGCTGCGATGCGGGACAGGACTGAAACGCCGGGGGCCAGCCAGTGAGACGGACGCCTGTCAAAAAGTGGAAAGGGGGGTGGGTGGAAGAGATGAGAAAAATTCATTACATTGATAAAACTATACTTTCGATGAGCAATGCACACACGTACGCACGCGCAAACACTTATATACCCAATCTGCTTACCTGGCCGAAGTTGGGCATCTGCGGGGGTCTTTCTGCCCTCTGGACGCCCCAAACAGCATGCCCAGAACCCACGGGGCCGCTGAACTACATTCAGGAACAGGATTCCGCTGAGCCTCATGGGTAATGTAGTCATACTGAAGGGGGGCGTTAGACAGCCAAGAATCCGGAGGCAGAGGGGAAGCCTTCTGCTCCGCTTTATTATAACTGCCCCAGCTCTGCCCCACCTTCCTACCCCACTGCACCACTGACCCCCAGCCCTGCTGTACAGTTTGCCCGGCCTGCTGAGAGAGGTTATCAACACTGTGGGGCGCAATTTCCCACTCCTTCCACAGTATGTGGTTGGCTGCTTCTCCCTTATTGGCTGACACTGGGCTGCCATTGGCTCTCCCATTCAGCCCGTTGTTACTGTTATTGGCCAAGGCTGTGAGCTTTGTTTTCGGTTGGTCATCCGAAACCCCAGGAGCTTGCTTTGACGTATTCCATGACTGATCCCTCCTCCAGCAGGACAACCCCGGGATCCTGAAGCTACAGGCCCGATTGGCCGGGCCGGCGTTCTCCCGGCCGTAATTGGCCGCGGAGGGCGTGGGGGAGGCGGGGTCAAAGTGGTGGTGCTGGAACAGCAGGTCTATGTTAAAGGTCAGGAGGGACAGCGGCTGCAGCAGGAGGAGGAGCTCCTCAAAGAGAGGCTGACAGGAAGTGCGAGAGAGCCACATAAAGGAAGTGGGGTGATAGTGAGTGTCCAGCACATCTAAGAGATGCAGAAAATGGCAAAGAAAAAGAGGCAGGAAGAAATGCAGAAAAATAGATTGTTAATGGCTTAATTATTTAATACAAGTATAAAATACATTTAAACATTAAAAGAAATGATTTACATACTTTTTTAAAAAGCTCTTTTACACAGACAAGATGCCTAAGGACATAGCACACTATGTGTGGTGCATGTAAAAGTTTTGCATTAGTAGATATGTTCAGTTTGCACGTAGCAGACCAGCATCAAAATCCATATTTGAAATCACTTGAAGTCTTTAGATGCTGATGAAATTTCAAAACCTTCCAGAAGATCCATGCAAGCGTTTAGCAAAACGTGTTCCTAACTAAAATGTACAACCCCATGGAAGACCTTTGCTTTGAATATCATTAGGGAAAGGGGGGGTTTATTTAAAAATTCTAAGTCATCTGCAGGAGCTCATTGCCATTGGGGGAGGGGGGGTTAAAGTTTTGACTACTAGTGTGTGCTGTACATACCATCACACGACTGCAGATGGAAGACCCAGTGATCCAGGAGTTTGATGCTGGAGGAGAGACAGAGGGAACATTCAGCTACGGTACCGACACAATCAGGTTGCGGCTTGACTGGAACGGGGGGGGGGGGTGGGCAGCCTATTCCTGGAGGGCTGCTGCGCACGCAAGTCTTCGCTTTCATCGGTCGACCCGGGTTCAGTTAGCGCCCACGCCACATCGTTTTAAACTTAGAGCCGAGCGCCGTGAAAATGTTTCGTACAGGCCCGCGAGCCTTCGGCTGTCTTTCGCGAGCCGATTACTGACTGCACACAGAGTTCCAGAGCAGGGAGGGGGGGTGTCTCGTGGTAGCCCTGTAGAGCGCTTTCCGCATGCTCGTTGCGAGCCGCGACGTCGGCGGTTCGAGTCCGACCGCCGACCTTTGTCGCATGTCTCTCCCGGAGTATAACGGAGTGTAGCACAGTGGGTAAGGAACTGCGCTTGTAACCAAAAGGTTGCATTGATTCCGTAGGAACTGCGTTCGCCTGAGCAAGGTACTAACCTGCATGCCAGTAATATCAGCTGTTAAGGATACAAGAAGCTGTAAAGTTGTAAGTCTCGGATAGGCGTCTGAATGCCTTAATGCCAAGTCAATGTCTCCCTCTCTCTCCTCCTCGTTCTTCCTGTCTCTCTACACTGTACTGTCTAATAAAGCTGAAAAAGCCAAAAAAAAAAACATATTTAAAAAAAAAAAGAAAAAAGAATTCCAGAGCGTGCGTGCACTGATTCAGGAACCAAGGGCAGAATTTTGCCGGGAAACCCATATGCTAACGTGGCTAGCTGAATGCTAACCGAAGGGAAGTGGTCCCTGGGTTTGCTGGGAGGTTCTTACGAACGGAGGCGGGGCTTACTTGAGCAGGCCGAGCAGGAAGGCGTTGAACCGGTGCCGGCTCTGTCTGAGCTGGGGCAGCTGGGATACCTGGCACTGCAGGCTGTGCATGGCCTGGGTACTGGGGCCTAGGAGAAAGAGAGAGAGAGAGAGAGAGAGGGAGGGAGAGAGGGAAAGAGAGAGAGAGAGAGAGGGAGGAGGAGAGAGGGAAAGAGAGAGAGAGAGAGGGGCAAGGGGGAGACAGAGAGAGAGAGAAGGGCAAGGGGGAGAGAGAGAGACAGAGCAAGAGAGAGAGAAGGGGAAGGGGAAGGGGGAGATAGAGAGAGAAATGGGGGAGAGAGGAAAAGAAGAGATATAGCCTGTGAAGCCAGTAAAGCATTATTTGAATTTTTACATTTTAATTTTGAGAGAACCAATGAGTTACACAATGTATCCACCTCACCGCGCTCACATACAATGCAAACACACACAGACACAGACACACAGACACAGACACAGACACACACACACACACACAGACCCATTCACAACTCACAGATACTTAAACCACTCGTACGTGCACACTGTTCCTGCTGCACGAGGCTCGGCTCGCACGGCTAGCGTGCCGGCGCCACAGCGGCGGTGTCCTGCGCACAGCCGCGCTCCCTACCTGGGCCCGTGCAGGCCTGCACCAATCCCCAGGGTGAATTTGGCCTCCTGCCCGTGATGAGGTCCGTCTGGTTGGGCTTGAGGCCGTCGGAGAGCAGGCCGCTCAGGGCCGGGCACAGGCACTGCAGCACCAGCCTGCCCAGAGACGGGTTCACCCGGCTGTCTCCCGACTGCACCTGCAGAGGCCAGAGGAGGCGCACGGGGAGACAGAGAGGAGGTGCAGAGGGAGACAGAGAGGAGGTGCAGAGGGAGTCAGAGAGGAGGCGCACAGGACACAAAGAGGAGGCGCACAGGGAGTCAGAGCGGAGGTGCACAGGGAGACAGAGAGGAGGTGCAGAGGGAGACAGAGAGGAGGCGCACAGGGAGACAGAGAGAGGAGGCGCACAGGGAGACAGAGAGGAGGTGCAGAGGGAGACAGAGAGAGGAGGCACACAAGGAGACAGAGAGCAAGGACAGAGATAGAGAGACACACCAGAGAGAGGGAGGGAGAGAGGGAAGGAGGGAGAGGCAATGAGTTAATTCAAACTGAAAAGTTAAATGCCATTAACTGAAGGAATAAGAAATGTAGAGATTCTGAGATTCTTTTGCCTTTTGTCTTTTGATTTTGATTATGCAATCAGATCATCTAAAACCTTAGTTGAAAGGACTGAGAGAGACACTGACCTTCTGCACCAGGGTTCGAGAGGAGTTGAACTGGGCCAGAATGGCATCCACTGCCAGGCTGATCGGGCTGAGAAGAGCTACACAACAGCACAATATCATTACACACTGATGCAACCCCCCCCACCTCCCCTCTCTCTCCCTTTCTCTCTCTCTCTCCCCCCTCCCTGCCTCTCTCTTTCTTTCTCTCCATCCCTCTCTCCCCATCTCTCTCCCACCCCTCCTCCATCTCCTCTTTCTTCTCCCCCTCCCTCCCTCCTCCTCCTCTCTCTCTTCTCTTCTCTCTCTCACACACACACACACACAGACACGAGCTGATTGGTACCTTGCATGGCAGCCTTTCACCATTGTTGTGAGAATAGGTGAATGAGAGGAATCAATTGTAAAGCGCTTTGGACAAAAGCGCTATATAAATGCAGTCCATTTACCATTCAGTCATTTTATATAAACTGTAGTTCAATCTTCAGAAGTAATAGTTTAAAATGAAAATGTATGGCATCCATGCTCTTGGGGGGCCACTTTCACCCCAGCTTGGTTCCTTAAAAACCCAGTTTACCCATCTTCATCTTCAATGGACCGAATCAAATTCTCTCCCCAGACTGGAAGCATTAGTGCACTACTGAGAGCTCAAAGTCTTTAAACCACCCCAGGAATGAAGCTGAAAAGTTCTGATCTGCATATCTACATTACCATACAGTATGTGTGTGTGTGTGTGTGTGTATCTGTCTTTGTATGTCTTTGTGTGCGTGTGTGTGTGTCCTTGTCCAGGTGTGTGCCCACATATGTGCGTGAGCTTCCATGTGTGTAGCGTGTATGACCGTGCCTGTAAATTTATGATGTCACATGAGATAATAGGCTATAAGCAGTGATGGACTGTACCTCGTTTTTCTTGCATGCACGGAGAGAACAGCCCTTGACCTCCAAGTTGGGCCCTCACGCCATCAGTCGCTAAGGCCCCGCCCCTTTGAACTGACTCAGCGAATGACAGGCTGCAGACTGCTCAGAAAGTGAGAGTTGAGGAATAACCCCCCATTAGTAAAGCATTCTTGTAAAAACTGTCACACACACAAAAAAAGAAGCTCCACATTCAATGACATGTAAATTCTGACTCCAATTGACGCTCCCCTGCTTATCCTTTAAAGGAAAATAAAAAGAATGAATGATAAGGTGGGAAAAGGACAAGAGACCAGAATAAAAGAAAAATTCAGAGGAAGCGAGAGAGAGATTGTTCTCCCGGGCAGATGGATAATTTAATGATGCAATGGTGCAGCCACCCGACTGTAGAAATTACTCTACTGAATTTCACAACTGTGGCTCTCCATCTGCCTGCCTATGAATAAGCATGCCTGTGGAGTGTTTTTCGCCATCTGTCCGCTTTGATTTGATTTCCCTATCTCTGCTACACACCCTTTGTAATTTAGTGCCATCGAACCGACCGCTTCCCAAACCCGCACCTCTCCAAACATGCCACGATGAGAGAGTCGTTCGGTCTCACCTGCTGTCCCGGAGTCCAGGGTCAACCCTCCGTCGGCTCTTCCCCTCTTCGTTGCCTCAGCTTCCTCTCTCTCTTCCGCCGCCGTCTGCAGCCTGCGCTCGCAGACGGAGCAGCCAATGAGGGGAAAGGGGTGGGGCACTGGCCCCCCGCGGCCCGCCGGCAGCATTTCCCTCAGGGGGGCCAATGGGGTGACGGGAGGCGGCTGAAGGACAGAGGTTCGCGCGCGGGCGCCGTACTCCCAACGGGGGTCGTCGCCGTCGACGCCCTCCGTCGCCCACTTCAGGCTGTACAGGAAGTCCGGGTCCGGGGTGACGGCGGCCGGGTCCGGTTCTTTGTGGATCGCGGCGGGCGCGGGGTTCTGCCTGCTTTGCCTGCGCAGCTCTTTGAAGGTGGTCACTTTCGCCCCGGCCGCGAGTTTCTGCGCGCCGCCTTCCCCCCGTCCGTCGGCGGCCCCGGGCTTGGACGCGGCGTCGGTATCGGGGGAGAACTCGATCAGCCAGTCAAAGCGCTCCGGCCGACGTTTCTTGGAGGGAACGCTGCTCAGATTCGCAGGGGGCAGGGGGGGAGGCTGGGGCAGCGGCGGGGGTGAGGGAGGCGAGGGTCTCGAAGAGGGAGCAGCACTTGACGAGGGGTTGTTGTTGTTGTTGTTGTTGCGGAAGCTCGTAGTGATGCTATAGTAAGAGTCAAATCCGGCGTCGTAGCCAAACCCGTGGCGACGGCTGGAGCTGGGGCTGCTGCTGCCATTTCCCCACTGCTTCCTTCCCGCCTCAGTAAACGAAGTTGTCCTCAGTGTGTCTCTACCACCCCTCCCCATCTGTCCCTCTAACGACCTGTCCTTCGTCATCTCTCCGCTGACTCCATATCCATTTACTTCTCTCCACCTCTCTTCCCGCTCTCTCTCTCTGCACTCATCCCTTTCTCTCCTAGCCACACTCTGTCTTCCCTCCCTCACGCCTCGGAATCCCGCTCTGGTTTCGGTTCCCTCCACCTCTCCCGGTCCCGCAGGCTCGGGCACCTCCGCGCCCTCCGGCTCCATCAGCTCCATCACCCCGACTCCGAGCTCGGGGCCCAGTTTCAGCAGCTCGTCCTGGGTCACCCCGGCCAGGATCAGCAGCTTTCTGATCTCGTCATCCAGGGCATGAAAGGAAGGCGGAGGAGGTGCCGGTAATGTGGGAGCTGGGCGATCCAGCGGGGCATGGGCAGGAGGAGCAGCAGGGGGTAGAGGAGGAGGAGGAGGAGGAAGAGGCGGGCGTTGGGAAGCAGGCGTGCCGTCATTCTGGACAGCAGCCTTCTTCAGGGCTTCCAGTCGGGCTTGGCGCTTCCTCCGAGGTGGGGGGATAGGAGGAGGGAGGGAGGTGAGGGAGGAGGCGGAGGAGTGGAAGGTGAAGTAGGGGATGGGCTGCGATGGTGGGACGGAGAGGGAGGAGGAGGGAGCTTTGGCCTCACGGGGGGGTGAGGAAGAGGAGGAGGAAGCGATAGTAAAAGAGGGTGAGGAAGAGTAGGTTGAGGAGGTGGTGGGGGGGCTCGGCGTGCTGGCGTTCATGTTCATGTACGTGAACGCGGGCGCGTCCCTGTCCACAACAGGAAGCATGGTGGGCTGCGGGGGAGGCAGCAAGGGGGAGGAGACGAATAAGTCTTGGAAGACACAGTCATCAAAAACCGAGGAAGCGGATGACTCAGCGCCTGCATCTGAGCAGTCCAGGGGTCTGGACGACGTTTCCCCTTCTGACGGACAGCCGTCGTGTCCCAGATTTGCCTCACCGAACATGGAGCCGAATTGCTCAAGCCCCCGAGGGTCGCTCCTCAGCCCCAGACCTTCCAGGTGATCAAGCTCATCTCGGAGTTCCAGGTAGCCCTCCAAATCCCACTGGGCCAGCTGAGCAGCCTGACGGTGGATCGCCTTCCCGAGTTCGTCCACCGATTCCGAAAGTTTCTGCAGGTCCAGGAGCCCGTCGTCATCCTCTAGCGACCTCTCCTCCTCTGTGGAATCGGAGGAGGGGGTAGACAAAACCAAGGGGGACCCTACGGGCAGGGGTGATTCACGAGGGCGGTATGATTCGAGGACGGAAGCATGCGGTCGGTCATCAAAGGCGTGGGCCGAGTGGGACTGCTCAGGTGGGAAATCTTGACAGGAGAGAGAGATGGCGTCGGGACAGTCGGATTCAAGGTCTGAGCACCCGCTGATGGAGGTGGATGAAGAAGAGGTGAATGAGGAGAGGGAGAATTCCAGTAGAGAAGGGGGACAATCCCAACAGGAGGGAATGAGGGTGTCATCCTCATCAGCATAGTCTTCACGAGAAACCTCTTTGCGGTTCTGTGTGTCGTCTTCATCATCAGTTTTGTCGACCTCCTCGCCAGAGGGGGCGCTGTGTGGCAACTGGGTCAGTTTGGGGGTCTGCTGAGCTTGGTGTGCACCCTCCTGATATAACTCATTGCAACTGCTTTGGGTTTGCTGCCCAAAGGCAACGGTGTTGTTGTTTATGTAGTTGAGGTTATAGGTGCTGTTGTTGTCCTGAGGCGAGTAACCGTTACAACACAGACATGGCAGGCTGGGCTCATTGCAGTTCGGGTCGAGAGCAGAGCTTGGGTCAGCCGCTAAATGAACAATATTGGGCTTGTGGTTCTGTACTGCAAAGTTGCAGTCCTTTTGCTGATCTACGGCAGCCAGGCCCTGGTCGACTGCCCTTGACCTGACGGACTCGGCCGGTCCACTGTTTGCATAACCTTGGTGGGAGGAAGCAGAAGTGTTGGCGGTGGTGTTCATGTTTATATCATCCCTCCAGGAGCCCAGCTCAGGGGACTTTAGTTCCACTGCACCCTGTTCGCGGCCGGCAGACTGGCAAGGCTGGGGGGGCACAGCGGGACGAGGTTGAGACAGCATTGCTGTGAGGGCGTGACAAAAAAGTGACAGAAGAAGGCGAGGCCGTCCCTCTTTACGGTCTTCAGTGAAACAGGTAGTCTGATCTACGGTTCCGGGGGGTAATGATCCAAGCCAGGGCTGGGCATCATCGTTACACCCGGACTACACTCAAGTTCTGAAACGACCAGAGAGACATGCTGAGTGTCCGCACACACGGCAGGGAAAAACGCACAGAACATAACAGACAAGTCATGAGCTGCTTTATGACGTTCTCTATCTGGCAGACAACTGTGACAGAGCATCCTGGGTAAAATAAATAAATAAACCAGCAGGGGACTGGCTGGAAAACAGGCAAGAATATGTAGCCAATGTGATGCAGACAGATGCCCTCTTCTGACATGACTGGAGGACACATTAAATAACTGAAGATCAGACACAAAGCTGGAAAACTAGTAGAAGTGTAAAGAAGTGAGATAATGAGCCTTAGACAACCTGCACAATGGAGAAAACTAATAAAACACAAGCGATATCCTGTCATACGATTACTTGATGCTATTAAATTACACAAGATAATCTTTTTTATCATTACCTTGCAGAATGCGCTGGATAACATTTTGAGACTTCTGTATGCAAAATGATTTATACAGCCTAGTCAACACTGTTTTCAAAGCGGTAGCCTAGACACACTTCTTTACAGACCATACAACAGTATTTAATCCCCGAAATTGAAAAAGAAAGAAAAACGCCGCTTAACCCACGATAAGCAAGTTACATAAGTGCATCCGTTCCTCTTGGGCTTATCTCGTTATAAATACATCTGCCAACCAATTCCACCCCCCTCCCCCCACACTGCTGAATACGAAAACATTTTATAGCCCAGCCTCCGCATAGTTTGCTGTCAAATCGGAGCGCACGCTGTATTTCTTCCTCTCTCTCGTTTTCTCACATACGCGCGCACGCACACACACACACACGACTGAGAATTTATTACCAGACGTAGCCCAGGCCGTTGCAATATGTGAAACAAGGCTACCTTAAAATGGTCCTGCAACCTGAATCACCTCGTCCTATAACCCTCACTTCACGCGATCACGTGACCCATACCAGAGGCTATGCACTATGAGCAATTACTCTTTATATCAGCTCATACTCCTTATGTACTGTGCTTATAGCAAAATTATAGCACCAACAACACAACTCCGATAAAATCCTTGGCGAGTACGAATGTAGCCGCTCATCTGAGACCTTACATTGCGTTAAGGTTCTCGGTATATTTGATGGTTCCGGTGTTTATCAAAGGATCGATTGATTCTAGAGGGCCGAGGGCGAAGAGGGAGGGGATTTTACACCTCCGCATCGTTCCCCCACCATCGTAAAAATGCCATCACAATTAGGCTATGGTATTAACAATAAAGGTGAACAATATCACACATTCTGTTTATAAAGTAGAAGATCAGTAAAAATAGGGATTTCCGACTGCAATGGAGACACGCATAAATAGGCTTATATCGCGAAATCACGAATGCACAAAGCAATGAATTGCACAGAGAATAAATTGAATTTAAACCATCAAAAGAGATAGACCATAGTTTCATTAGACTCACCGGTGGCGGAACAAAATGATAAAGATGGAGAGACGAGGCAGAATCCTGGGAATTACTGCCAACCCACAGACAATCGCAGCGTCCTCACTCGCCAGTAGCAACCTCAGATACTGTATTCATAAGCACCCTCCTTCTTCTATAAACGTCATCACCTCCCTCATTGCTTTCTATCGTTTAAATCAAGCCATGCTCTCTGTAACGCTAGGCAGTCTACGGTGGTCGCATTACTTGTTGTAAACATGTCTGTCTTTTCACCCGGGACAATCACACAGGAAGGTTCACGGGAAGACTGGTTGACACAGGTTTTTTTCCGAGACGGGGATGGGTACATTTAGGTCACAGGCGCCCTCCTCAGACTTTTTGGCTATTGTTATAGGCTGTGGGCTAGAGGTCGACAAAACACGCACTTAAATTCACATAGGCGCACACACCAGCAATCACATACACACATAATCACGTTCGTTACAGCGCTTCAGTACCTATTCCACACTATGATATTTTGTGATACTCAGTAAATTAAAACGGTGCAAACTTTAGATAAAAGTCATTTACTATTACTTTTTAAACCACTCAGCCATTTATTTAAGCAATAGGAATTGTAAAAACTTAATTAAACAAACTTCGTAATAATTAAAGTATTTAAAACCATTTTTATTAATATTAAGTACATTATTACCAAGAATGTTTCACTTGTACCAATTATTTGGATTGATAGTTCTTCTTCATTTCATTGGCTGAGAGTAGGGCATGTACAAAACGCTTATTGGATTACACAGATGACTGGCAGGAAGTATTGGCATGGAAACGCAGAGGACGCAATGGTTTGACCGTGCTCAAGGTAGCTGTGTGTTTACACACAAACCCAACGTTAACAGTCTAAGTAGCTAATGTTTGGTAGGATGCAATTGTAGAACAAGTAATCGAACTGATTTACGGAGAATTTTGCATATTTTTTCATAGTTTCTGGCTAACGGCACTTTTATCTTCCAGCATTTAAACTACTGATCTTGCTAACTAGCTAACATTCGCTAGAAAGTCACCTGAGGCTGCTTTGTAACTCGATTAACGGTAGTTAGCATTACACAGAAAGTTGTACGTTCTTTTATAAATAGTATTTTAGGAAACCGGTTGCTTGACCACAAGTAATTTTTGAACTAAATATTCTGCAAATCCGTGCTTTCATTTTGATGTAACCTTAGCCTCGTATTGTGCTAAATACATGCATCTTTAAAGGTATCATAACCTTAACCAACATTAACAGGAGCATCACACAACCAACAGGATAAATCTGAGAACATGAAGAAAAGAGGTGTAAAGACTCCCAAAGACAGACGGAATTCTGGGAATGAGGACGACCCCTCAAGAGTAGCAGGTAAGGGCAATACAGTCATATGGCATCTATATTTAGTTACTAAGTGTTTGCGATTTTGAGCTTTTTTTTGTATATTTTATGCTGTAAAGCATTTACAGTGCAAATGTGTTCGTGGAAGTGTTGGGCTCATCTGTGTTCTATTATTGACTTGATAGGTCAAAATGTTCAGGACAAGTCTACAGTTGAAAACATAGGTAAGACTGGTGTCAGTTTTCTTGTCTTTTTAAAAAATATATGTATATTTTTAAACTCAACAAGCTGAAAAACCTTTCAGGAGCCATCTCAGACTTTTTCTTTGTCAGTATTACATTGGGTGTTGTGCTTCATTAAGTGACATTGCACCAGATCATGAATAATGTACAAAACATGTTTTTATTTCCCCTATGGTGATTTCAGTTACGTAAATTTTGTATCGTACCTTGATCAAAAGTACGACAATGATGAACCTGGTTACTAGCCCTGTTCCATAAATATCAACCTCCACTGTACTGAAACAAGAAAAACAAAATTTGCTCCTCTTCCATAGATGTTAAGGCTACACATTGCAATGTATGAGATTCTTTCAAGGCAGGGAAGAGAGAGACAGGGAGTTTAGCATTTTAGCCTGAGCTTAGCATTTTAGCCTGGGGGGCTAAGGGGTGGCAGGCTATGTGAGTGTACGTGCGCTGTATGAGTATTCCTCTCTTTGGGTGGCAAATTTATGCTAATATGAACTTTGTATCAATTATGTTACACTTTCCCCACAAGCATGAATATGAATTATGACAGAAGAGCAGTGCCCCTTTCGAATGCGTGAGATTTACAGTTCCAGGTCCAAGAGTGTGTGCCAAGTTCCAAATGTGTGAGACTCATGCACATTGTTTAAGACTTGAGTCCTCTGTCTCTCTGTAGATGATTATCAGTGCTGTGGAAGCCTAGATGTAGATTTCCCAGAAGTCTGCGCTCTGCTGGGAATGATAGAAGTCCCCGCGGTAACCCAGCGGAAAAAGACCAGCGCCTCACAGAACACAGAGCAAAGCACCATGGGTAAAAAAATCCGCATTTAACTGCTTCTGCGGTGCTAACCAGCCCTGGTCCTGGAGATCTCCCATCCTTGTAGGTATTTGTTCCAACCCTAACAAAGTGCACCTCACTCAACGGGCAGAGATCTTGTTGAGCTGCTAATTAGTGGAATCCGGTGTGCCAGGTAGAGTTGAAATGAAAAGCAGCAGGATGGTAGAGCTCCAGGAGCGGGGTTGGGCACCGCTGTGCCTCTGTTTGATGCTTGCACACTTTGCTCATCTTGGCGCTTGTCATGCTGCGTAACCACTCATTTATTTCAGTTTCTCTCTGTCTGTTTTTTCCCCTCTATACCCGTTTCATAAAAACAATTTCTCGTGCTTTATTCTACTTCCCCGGGCCTCAGTATCTTTCCTTTTCCCTGTTGCTTCTGTTTCCTGTCCTCATCCTTCAACTGTAAAGTCCCTCTGCTGAAAAAGACAGACTGTATATTTTTATTTTGTGCTGACTGCACTAGTGGAAGGGATGGTGGTGGGGGAGGGTGCAGTGTTGCTGCTGCTCTGTTATCACACAGCTGCAATTCTAATGGGCGCTGGCCATTCTTTAAACCTTATATGCCTTTTATCATTCCAGAGGGCAGCCAATCGAATGTGACCAACGGTGACGAGACCACGCCCTGGTGCCCTAAGCCCCGCCTCCAGGTGGAGCTGGAGAATGAGGAGGATCCACGCAGTGTCAGGGAGGTCAAAGTGCTTGGTAAGTCCACACCCACAGCCCAACACAAAGTGCAGTACTCACCAGGACTTGGCCTGTTCTCCCCCCCTCTCTTTTTTAACCAGTTTTTTTAGTCTTTGTGTGCGGTTTTCACATTAAGAATGAAGAACATGATCCTGTCATTATTTGAAAAGCGCTGTCATTTCTTTTTTTGTCGTTTAAATGCTTCAAAATAACCTCGAATGCACAGTTTCCAAATTGCCTCATTAAAAACAAGGTCCCTTCTCCCAGGCCGTTTGTCAGTTTGGGGCCCCTTGAGGGCCCGGGTCTCCGGTGACCTTTGAACTTTTGGAGTTTTGAGTTCGTTTTTTTTGGGCAGGTTGGAAAGTCGACGAGAGGGTCTCTCGGGCGCTGACCAAGACCCTGCCGGCCCTGAGCAGCCTGCAGCGGCTTCAGTGAGTGTGAAGAGGGAGGGAAGGAGGGAGGGGGGGAGAGAGGGAGAGAGGAAGGGAGCAATGAGGGAGAGAGGGAGAAGTGGGGGAGGTGATGTACAATCGAGGAAGAAAGATGTAGGGAGCAGAGAGGAAGACAGGGAAGGAGATTAGGACTGTTTATGGGTTGCTCCATCTGGCAATGGCTCTCGCTGATGCGTGTGTGTGTGTGTGTGTGTGTGCGTGTGCGTGTGTGTGTGTGTGTGTGTGGCAGTCTGTGGCAGGTGGGCTTGACTGATCGGACTCTGTGCTCCCTGAAAAACACGGTTTCCCTGTGCAGCAGTCTCAGGTGACTAGCATGGGTCTTTCAGCTCTTTCTGGAGCTGGACCTCTATATCCCTCTTTATCTGCAAACACCCTTTCCATTATAGCCTTGCCACTGTGTTAGACTGCAGAATGAAAAGCCTACAGAGCCTCTATTCACCTCTCTCTCTCTCTCTCTGTCATTGTCTCTCTCTCTCCCTCTCTCCCCCGTCTCTCTCTATCTCTCTCTCTTTCTATAATTTTCTCTCTCTCTGTCTCTCTGTCTCTCTCTCTCTGCTGCGTCTCTTTCTCTCTCTCTTTCCATGCCTCTCTCCCTCTGTCAGGACAGTGGCTTTGGAAGGAACTCCTCTCCCAGATGAGTGTTTCCACCTGCTGATGGCAGAAGACAGCAAGTGGGTCACACACACACACACACGCACACACACACACGCACACACACACACACACACACACACACACACACACACACACACACACACACACACAGAACAGAAGGGCTGCAGGACTGCATGGATTCTCTGTGGGGCACTGCTGGTATCCACATACACAGACTGTAACCTATATACATCCTGCTATACTCAGATATATTCATGGCCTACGTGCAGCCATATTTACTGCGTGCATTAAAAACCAAATAATTAAATCTGACGCATGGGGACCCTCGGTTATTTTTTTCACTAAGATACTGCCGCTGTGGTCTGTTCACGGGACCCACATGTTCGCTGGTGGTGTAGGTGAGACTTAAGCCCGAGTTATACTTCGTCGCGCGACCATTTCGACAAAAGCGTCGTGCGACAAAAATGCACAAACGTATCGCATTCGTACTTCGGCGAAGGGGTGTGGGGAGGGTTCTGTTGTCTCTATGGTAACGAGACGCCAAACTGCTGACGTTCACATCTGTGAAAGCATTGTGACTCCCCGGTGAAATTACAGAGAAATAGGGGAGGAATTAATTTAATTACTACTGTTTAAAAAAACGATGCAAACAGAAAAAAAGAAGGCGGTCTGTCACTCAGATAAACCGAAAATAATGACGTTTCCATGACAGTGAATTTCGGTGTTCTATCTGGCTGTCCAATCAATGCTGCGCGTTTTGCGACGTAACAAAATTCTAGAGGTGCGTGACACTGAAAATCAGTGCTGTGCGACACTTTTTCCCGTAGAAAATCCGTTATTTTTGTCGTGCGACACTTGTCGCAAGTGTCGTGCGACGAATTATAAATCAGGCTTTTACGCACCGCAACCAAATCCGAACGCTAACAGAGCTACCGTTTTTTACTGGAGCCCGTCACCCCCCGCTGTCACTTCTGTCTGATCTCTGTCTGATGTTGGCGGGTTATCTGTTTGTGCTCCCCCTCGCACTGACTTTAACAGAGAGGGTAATGGTTTCAGAAAAGTGCAAACAAAACCGCACAATTGGTTTCGTTTTTCCGTTGTAGCTGAGATCGCTTTACGTTACATTACATTACATTACATTACAGGCATTTAGCCGACGCTCTTATCCAGAGCGACTTACACAACGTTTTTACATAGCATTTTACATTGTATCCATTTATACAGCTGGATATATACTGTAGCGATGCAGGTTAAGTACCTTGCTCAAGGGTACAACGGAAGTGTCCTACCCGGGAATCGAACCTGCGACCTTTCGGTTACAAGCCCAGTTCCTTACCCACTGTGCTACACTCCATCCCGTGCTTTACGTGCGGCACTCGAATCTCAGAGCGGCTGCAGACGATTCGGCTGTGCAGGAAGCCGCTGGGACGGTGTGACCCTGCTTTAAAAACGACGCTCTGAAATCGGGAGAGGCGATGGCGAACGGGACGTGGGGGGGGGAGTTGGTCATCAGATGGAGATAAGCTCCTTTTTGTCCGAGCCCTGACGCTGCGTTGCCGGGCTGTCGCTGGATTAAGGCCCTGGATTACGCGGTATGATGAGTGCTGTGCCTGCCCCTCCCCCCTCCTCCCCCCCCCCCCCCCCCCCCAGGCTCGCTCACCTCTCTCTGCGGAATAACCGGATTGGAGAGGAGGGGGCCCGGCTGATAGGCGGGGCCCTGTCCACGGCCCGCGGGGCCAACAAGAGCCTGCAGTCCCTCAACCTGACCTTCAACGCCATCGGAGACTGCGGGGCCCAGCACATCGCCAAGGTACACGCAGGGACCCCGGTATCCTTGGGGACCCCTGGTACACGTGGGGACTCCTGGTATACCCAGGGACTCCTGGTACATGTGGGGACTCCTGGTACACCCAGGAACTCCTGGTACACGTGGGGACCTGGTACACCCAGGAACTCCTGGTACACCCAGGAACTCCTGGTACACGTGGGGACTCCTGGTACACGTGGGGACCTGGTACACCCAGGAACTCCTGGTACACCCAGGAACTCCTGGTACACGTGGGGACCTGGTACACCCAGGAACTCCTGGTACACCCAGGAACTCCTGGTACACGTGGGGACTCCTGGTACACCCAGGAACTCCTGGTACACTTGGGGACCCTTGGTTTTTCAAAGGCCTGTTTCTGAAATGTCAGTTTGTGCACATGCAGTTTTGTTTGTGTGGTTTATGCCTCAGCGATAGCACCTGCAAGACCCTCTCTGCCTCCGCCAGTCTTACTGTAGTTTATTGATATGTTGCCTGGGAGGCATTTCGTAACGAGATGCCTTTCAGCACACGACCGCTGCTACTCTGTCTGCGCATTTAACAAGCGGTTATCAAGAAGCACGCGCGTGTCTGCGGGCCTCTCCCTCTCGCTGCGTTCACTGGGAAGCGCAGACGCGCACGCGCACACGCGCACGCGCACACGCACACACACACACGCACGCGCACACGCACGCGCAGAGCGCCGCCGTGCCCTGGAGTCAGATTTATAACCGCGCACGCAAACATGCTGACGCCAGCGAAGACCAGCGAGGCTGAAACAATGTTTGCACAGGAACACGCTTCTCCCCGGGGGCGTTAAAAGTGTGTTGGCATACAACCTTTTTTTTTTTTTTTTTAATGATGCGAAGATAAACAAAAGATATGCTGCTGTTTCTCTCTCTCCCTCTCCCCCACCCATCCCCCCCACCCCCACCCCCCCCAGGGTTTGCGTCTCAACCGCACTTTGCTGTGTCTGTCTCTGGGGTTCAATCACATCGGGGACGATGGGGCCAGCTATCTTGCCGAGGTACATGATAATACCTCTCAACACTGTCCACCACTGATAAACACCCAGTCACACAATGCACACCTACTTACCCTGTCACACCCTGTCACCCACCCCACATACTTAATCACTCTGTCCACACGCACTCAGTCACACCCCCTGTCACACACCGCCTGTCACACTGTCCCTCACACACACTGTCCCACACTCACCCTGTCCACACACACCTAGTCCACACCCTGTCCACACCTGTCACACACACACTATCCCACACCCTGTCCCACACACCCTATCACACCCACGCTATCCCACACCCTGTCACACACACCCTGTCCCACACCCTGTCACACACACCCTATCCCACACTGTTCCTCCCTGTCACACACACCCTGTCCCACTCTATTCCTCCCTGGCCCACACACCCTGTCCCACGCTGTTCCTCCCTGTCCCACACACCCTGTCCCACGCTGTTCCTCCCTGTCCCACACACCCTGTCACACACACCCTGTCCCACGCTGTTCCTCCCTGGCCCACACCCTGTCCCACGCTGTTCCTCCCTGGCCCCTGCTGCAGGTGCTGGGGCCCTTCTCTCTGAGTCACAAGGAGATCGTGGAGAGGAGGAGGCTGCTGAGCCGGAAGGATCCGCTGGTGAGAGACACGCGTCACATGACCTCACGCTCGTCCCGCACGCTCTCCGAAAACTGCACGCTCGCCCACTTTCTCACAACCGTGACACGCCTCTCCCCGCTCTCACATAAGGGCCTGTATTCAGCGAGCACGGATCTGGATTCAGACGTGCTTTCAAGATGT
Source organism: Anguilla rostrata (assembly GCF_018555375.3). Taxonomy (NCBI): domain Eukaryota; kingdom Metazoa; phylum Chordata; class Actinopteri; order Anguilliformes; family Anguillidae; genus Anguilla; species Anguilla rostrata. Next base: position 51,168,164 of record NC_057940.1, on the reverse strand, counting down.
CGAACGTTCGTGGCGAACTAAGTTTGCGGCCGACAGTTACCGTTGAATGAGCACCGTTTTAAACCAGCATTCCATTTAGTTCACCACCAACGTATTTTTAATAAAAATAAATGCGACTAAACGGAAAAAAGTAACTTGGCCGACGTTAATAAAGCTAGCTAGATTAGGTCTAACAATGCTAGCCAGCTGATTTTCTGCTTAAACGGGATTAAAAAAAAACAAATGTTACATTGATCATAACAGCTAAATTATTACTTGTTCTCTCATTTTTTAAATGGCGCACTACCTTTTCAGACTGTTAGGTAATGTTAGCTTACGTTCGCCGCAAACAGAAAAAAGTTTGAATGTGTTCGCGAACGTTTAGCGAACGGTCGCCGTCTCGAACGCGCGTCAGGTCTCCCCTGTCCGTGTCCTGACCGTATCTACTCCGAGCTGGGAGGCAGGACTGATCCTGGAACAGCGGCCTGGCTCGGCACGGCGTCAGCACGCAGCGCGGGGCACGGACTCCCCTGCTGGGGCCGTCTAAATTAGCACTGGAGCTGATGACTCCGCAGAATGTGGCGAGAATCGATGAGCGGCCTGGTCCCGTCTTCATCGAGTTCTCATCCGATACCTCAAAGACTCCTCTGCAGACTTTCGGCTGCGCGGTGTTTCGGTCCTGTGATTGGATGTGAGGGGCGAGGGGCGGCGCCCGTCTCACGTTCCCCGCCCTCCTCCGCCCGCAGATCCTGAGCTCAGACTCCGCCCGGCGAGCCTCCATCCCCAGCAGCTCCTCCCTGGAGCGCAGCACCACCAAGGGGAGCAAGCCCGCCTCCAAGAAGAGGGTGAGACTGCAGCGTCTCTCTCTCTCTCTCTCTCTCTGTCTGTTTGTCTCTCCCTCTCTCTGTCTGTCTCTCTGTATCTCTGTCTCTCCCTCTCTCTCTATCTCACTGTATCCCTCTCCGTCTATCTCTCTTTCTCTTTCTCTATCTCACTGTATCCCTCTCTCTCTGTCTTTCTCTCTCTCTCTCACTCTTTCTTTGTCTCACTGTATCCCTCTCTGTCTATCTCTCTATGTTGCTCTCTCTGTCTCTCTCTCTCTCCCTCCTATCTCTCTCTCTTTCTCTATCTCACTGTATCCCTCTTTGTCTATCTCTCTACATCTCTCTGTCTCTCCCTCTCCCTCTCAATTCAATTAAATTCAAATAAGCTTCATTGGCATGACCACATCAGCATAGTATTTCCAAAGCGAATATTTGCATAAAGCATTAGTAGTGACAACAACTATATGAACACTAATAATTTGTGATAATAATAATAATAATGTTAGGGTGCTTGGGCCCTCAGTAATGCTGGCAGGTTTGGGGGGGCTTTGTTAACAAATAAAATGGTTGCAACAAACAGCAATAACAAAAAAAAGTCTCTCTCTCGTTCTCGCTCTCTCTCTCTCTCTCTCATAAAATTGCTAAGAGGCATTTCTTATCCTGAGGAATCTGTAATACCAGCAGTCAGATTTTATGCCCTCTCGCCCAGGGCCCTGGTGCAGCCTGTTGTGCACTGGCCTGCGGGACACATGAGATATGTCATTTTTATGACGGCAGCGGGCCGCGCTTCTCAGTGTCTCCACCTTTCCGCCGCAGCCTCCGCCCAAGAAGGAGGAGAAGCAGGCGGCCAATCAGGGCGCAGGAGCCGCTGGAAAGAAGGAGGACCAGAAAAATTCTAAAAAAGGTGCCTTTGTTCGCGGCGAGAACATTTCTCTCTCCCCGATTTGTGATCTCTAGTAGTCCCTCTGAAGCCATCCACTCTTCCAGTTCCCTCACTTAACTGCCAGTGTCCATTTTATATCCCCATTCTCTCTCGTTCTCTCTCTCTATCACTCTCTCTTTCTCTCTCTCTCTCTCTCTCTCTCTCAGGTGCCGACACTAAGGGTCCCCGGGTCAGAGGTTTGAGGTCAGGGGGCAAAGAGCGGAGTTCGTCTGTGTTGGACGTAGAGGTACAAGTTAAGGGATGGCAAGCTAACGCCACAGATTCTTTAGACCAACCAGATGCTCAGCTCCCGAGTTCTTTTGTCCTCTCCACTTCCTGGCGACAGGAGGTTCTAGTTCAGGCGTGTCCGTTAACGGGACATCCGTTTGCAACGGTATTCTCCTTGGCCACGCCCCATCAAGAATATTCACCAGAAATATGTCGCGGTAGAACTTTTGTCGCCTACCTTTTTTTCACCCTTCACCAACAGTGTGGAGCCAGAACTTCCAAAGTTAATGGAGCCAAAGATCTAGCTGGCCTTTGAAACCTGTGCAGACGTGACGCCCGGTCATTCGGACAGTTCATAATTACGCCATACAGCATCATTTACAGCCGCTTGTCATATAGTACTCCACAAAGGACACTTTCCAGTGGGGATCATAAAAATAGAAACACCTCACTGAGTCTGTGCGGAGGAGAAATTTGGAATAAATGTCATCTCCTCCCCCCAAAAGGCAGTAAAGCAGAACTGCCGGCGAAAAGGCAGAGATGCCGAGAAAAATGGCGCCTTTCGACTCTAAACGCTGATAAGGGGAACTGACCGGTGTTTCAGACATGCCGGTGCGACTCAGGTACTGTTGTGTCCGGGGGATCTGGCCGCGCGGTTTGGTCATAAAGACGGTGGGGGGGGGGGTTGGGAGGGAATCTTGCTGCAATGCAAACTGGTGGAACGCATTAATTAGACACAACTATCTGGGCTGGCAACAGGAAACATGCCAGCTCGTCAGCGGCAACAGATTTTGAACATCGCAAGCATAATTAAGAAGTGGTCTGACTCATAGCACAAACATGACTGGGATGTGATGTAATGGTAATGATGACTCATAACGCTATTTTAACATTCCTGCTGCATGGTTTATCCATTGTGTCGACTCGAGTGTGTGAGAGCAATGGGGGAAATAGAATTTTCCATGTGAAAGAAAGACATTTCCATGTCAAAACAAAGACTGGAATCCTGAATTCCGTATGTCCAATCTGGCCCCCCTGGAGCAGCTTTAAAATGAGGCGAGTCTCCGATGACATCATCTCAGGCCTTGGGGTGTGAACTGGGCATGCCGCCTCCTGACTCTGGTGGGGGGGGGGGTTTGTTTTGTTTGGGTGACAGTGCGGGCAGACTTGAGCTTGTTTGAGAAATATAAACCGAAACAAACTCAAGCTAAACAAACGGAAACGTTCTCGTGAAAGGCATTCACTCGTCTGACAAAAGAGCTCCGTGCTTTTTTGAAAAGTGTTCGGCAGGAAATGCGCCTCTCGTTTGTGTTTGCTTGAACAATGCTGCGCTTTTCAACAAAGACTGCGTCTGTTTACCGCGGTGGGCACTACCAGGAGCCGTCAGGCTACGCGCGCGAGCTTGCATAAGCAGCGTCTGGAGACCGACGCTTCTCGCTTCTGAAAACACGAGAAAGCAAATTTCACCTTCTCTGTGACAGCGCTGGGTATCCTCTCTGAGAAAAAGTGCCACCATCAGCTGTAAAATCTTCGGTGAACATCTGCAAAGCTGTCACCGAAACCAGCGAGGGTGACGAGGACACCCAGGATTTTTTCCTTGTTCTTTGTCAGGCTCCGTGTGAGATTTTTTTTTTCTTTCTTTCTATAAACGGCCGTGACTGAACATAATGTCGGTGAGCCGGCGGTTGCATACCGAGATCCCCACGACCCGTTTTCCAGTAGTTGTCAAGCTGTGCAGATAGAGAGCTGTTTGTTTGTTTATTTATTTATTTATTTATTTCGCTGCAAATGGCCTTGTGCAGCACCAGGCAGAGAAACTGGGTGAATTAAAAGGCCCGGAGGGCTGTGGCTCTGCGGGAAACCCGAACGGACTGGCGCTGTTAGAACACAAATTCCGGGAGCTAGTCGCTCCCCCCCGCGAACTCGCCGAAATTATACGCTCGCAAATTTGGACCTAGAGAAATGAACAACCTCCCTGAAAACAGGCTGAAGGGGTGGGGGGGCGTTAGAAAACGAGCCCAGCGTGAAACAGACTTTGCCGCCGGGTGGTATGTTTTAGAGTGGATACGTGGGGGAGACGATGTGCGCGCGCACGCCGCGGTTTGGAACTGAACCGTTACCGCGCCGATGCTGGCTGTGCCTCAGAGCCCCGAAGGGCGCGCACAGCTGGGCGCAATTAAAGCCCAGCTGGGTGCGGGCAGGGTTTCAGTGCGCGGGATATTACCCGCCTTTTTGCACGAGAGCGAATCATCGGGTCGGTCGTGCACCTGTCCGCATTAGCAGCGTAAGTAACGCAGTACTTCGGTCCAGTGAATGCCCAGTCCAGAATGCACTGTCTTTGGCTACATGCATTTTGGAGGATGTGCGTGCTATTCTGTGCTCACCTGAATTGACCAAGGATGCTTGCGGTGATGGATGGACCTCTAAATGAGACCAGACATTTCAAATGAGGTTTAAAAAATGAGAAAAGGGGAAGACATAAAACTAAATAAATAAAGGGCCCTGGTGAAGGCAGTTAGTGTCAGCTGGTCTAATTACCAATCAGCCTCAGCTGTGCATGGCTGTAGCCGATGAGTTCACTGTCCATGGTCCTGAAATCCTCCCAGGCTGCAAAAAGTAGAAACTTACAACACCCAAATAGGGGGAGGAGGAGAACCCCTCACTGCTCCTCTCCAGCCCTTCCAGGGCTCCAAAGTGCTCCCATTTTAGGAGCATTTTCTCCTTAATTGGGCGCACATTGTCTAATTTCAATGCATTAGTGTGCTCCTTAATTTTTCTACTTTTGGAGCACGTGCTCCTTAAAAAAAATGTTAGCTGAGAGCCCGGCTTTCTCAATGGCACAGTCTCAACATCACGAGAGAATGTCTTAGATTTATAGCTAAATATTTATTTATTTATTTTACTACACCAACACTTTCCCAGGTGGATGTGAAGGACAAATTGTTGTAGGCTACTGTTTATGTTCAATGTCACACGGAAATGCAAGCTGCAGCTGATTATATGGTAATTACATGAGCCATTGTTTAAAATCCACTGCATTTGCACTTTTTAGTTTTCGTAGCTTTCCTTTATTCACGTTTTCTGTTTGTGGGAAAGACTGTGGTGTACGATTTTACTGCACATGCAACGCATTGATGGTTCTGTTTCTTCTCCTTTCGGACCAGACAAGTGGATCACAGAATAAGGTACAATAATTAGACTGCTGTTGCCTCTTCTGTCTCCTTTTCTCCCCCCGGACCTGCGTAACAAACACTCCCTCTGTCCCATCGCTCAATTACGGCAATAGAGAAAGCAAACGCACAACAACAAAATGTGTGCGAGTTGCTGGGTCACAGGAACCTATTAGGATCAGAAAAGAAAAGACTCGCACACTCGCTAGATGCTCCAGTAAACGAATAGCGTTTCGACCACGTCGGTGATTGCCGATGTGGTCGACACGCTAACCGTCTACATTGTAAATTAAATACGGTTATTTGTGCGTCTTCTTATCTGATCCCATCACTCTGTTCCTACTCGAGCACCAAAACAATGACACAGATCGCCTCGCGCGGTATTCACCACAGTTATGTAGGCCTACTCCTGTGAATGAAATTAGCTACCAGATCCACAGCACACTTTTCCAGGAATGCTAATTTCTCATGGCACACGCTAACTAGCGCACTGCATTCGGTCACCATCATGTTCACGTGTGTGTTCGGGCCACGGTCCTGAGATCCACTCTTTCCTCTCAGACTGCTGATGTCGCAGAGACAGTGAGCCCCCTGCTGGACACAGAGGCACAGCACGGCCAGGGACGCGTGTCACTGCCGGGCAACAGCGTCCTCACCTCCCTCAATCTATCAGGTCATTACCGCCGCAGTTACTGTCATTCAGAACGTCTGTGTTAATTAATGTCCGCGTTGCGCCAGTTCCGGTCTCCGCACTGTAAGAAAGATAGAAGCCCGCAACAGACAAATACGAGTAATTAAATTCATTTCAGGTATGGAATGTAAAAAGGTACAAAGAAAGACGTTAACGTTTATCTCTTTAGGCTTATAATAGGAAACTAAATGGGGACTTGACTGAGGTTTTCAAATTTAAAAAAGGATTAATGAAGTAGATGGCGGAAAGCATTTCGGAGCTCTGTCAGCAGAACGAAGAAACAGGTGGAACTGAGTTAGAGGTACATTTTGCACTGATATCAGGATGCGTTTCACACAGTGAGTTATGAATTTAATAGCTTGTCAGAGTACTGGGGTGGCAGTACTTAGTACTCAAGTGGCAGAGAGCCTATTCAAGTCCAGGCTTGTCACAGTGGGGTGCACCATAAACAGCAGGATTATGATGAGGCAATATGGACCGAATGGCCTTTTCTCATCATTAACCCTTTAAGGTGTGAGATCACAATTGCGCAATTAGAATGTTCTTAACTGAACATTCTAACGCGGGTGTAACAATCACTACTGGTAACTGAAAACACTGGAGCGGGTAGAACACCGGAGTTCTATAAAACTGACTTATAATTTTGAGAAAACATCCCAAAAAACCTACCCTACAAAGGGCAGTTCCTTACACCCCTGTCTCTCAAACAAGCACAGTAAGTTTGCTCCAAGGCACACAGGCAATGCTGATAAATTTAAGGTGGCACTTTTTTTTAAGGGCCGCTTGTTTTTTCCTTTTCGTAGGGAACCGGCTGACTGAGCGGTCGCTGCGTTTATTCCTGAAGGCGGTGAAAGAGCAGGACGAGGGCGGCCTCCTCCGCCTCTCCCTCTCCGTGAGTCCCTTTTCTTTTGTGAACCCTTGTTTTCCAGCTGCTTACTCCCTTTTTGTCCTGTCTTCTCTTGGACCGCTGAAGGACGATGTAGCGCTAGTGGCGTCATGTCTGTGACTGTCCGCTGCTGAGTGCTGGTTCTGAGGTTAGCTTGTAAACTTTGAAAGTGCCACAGACGTTCTGAGTGTTGAGCATGTAAACTTTGAAAGTGCCATAGACGTTCTGAGGGTTGAGCTTGTAAACTTTGAAGGTGCCATAGACGTTCTGAGGGTTGAGCGTAAACTTGAGGTCAAGAGTCTGGATGGCTTGTAATGAAGGTGCCATAGACGTTCTGAGGGTTGAGCTACTAGTGCCTAAGCAGACTTTGACTAAGGTTAGCCATGAGGACTGTCATGACGTTCGGGTTGAGCTTGTAAAACTTTGAAGGTGCCATAGACGTTCTGAGGGTTGAGCTTGTAAAACTCTGAAAGTACCATAGACGTTCTGCGGTTTGAGCCGGCCAAGCAAACCGCCCCTGGCCTACAGTGTGTCCGTAAACAGAACGGCAGTGTGGCGTAATTGCTAAGGAACCGGGATAACGACCTAATTACTATGGTAAATGTCCAGCTTTGTAAATACAAAACAGCAGCTCTGGATCAGAGTCTCTGCTAAAAATGTATACTCTTGAGGACGGAGTCTCTCGACCATGTTCTATGTTAATGAACAGAGGGGAGTGCTGTGTGTTCTGTGAATGGGCAGATAGAGATCCTGTTGCTCCAGGGAGAAAGGCAAGTTGCGAGAAGGATAGTGGTGTACAGTGCTCTCCTTTCGCTCAAGATGAGGAAACTGGCTGTGGGGGGGGAGGGGGGGGGGTCATTTTGTTTGGGCCAGAGTCCAGATTTCCCTCAGTCTCCCTTCCTCTGTCTCCTTTTCTTCATTGGTCTGTGCCGTCATACCACCGCCCGTCCGCGTCTGTATCTGCTGGATTTATCTGTGTGTCTCTCCTGCCTCTTACTGTCCTCTGGGATGTGCCTACGAATGTGCCCGGTTATTCCAAACAGGGAGAAAAGGAGATACAAGATAACAATGGACTGATGTTGAAACAAAAAGACACCGATTTTTGTGTTTTTTTTTTCAGAGAAACCGCTTCCCACTACTGAACTGTGAAACCTACCTGAAGATTCAGGAAGCAATGAAGCACAAAGATCCTCTACACAAAAACATTCCCGCCCCCGTGGAGGAGGGCCGGACAGCGGAGAATTTGACTGACTCTGGGGAGATGAACCAAAATAACACACACAAAGAAGGACACAAGCAAGCCTCAAAATCCTAGTTCACCCCCACTCTCAACAACCTCCCCCCCCCAACCACACCCCACCCCATCACGACACTCATGGGCTCCTGGAAAGCATAATAAATGATTTATACTTTATGCTTAGACACCACGTGTGCCGTTCTTCAATTCTGTTGTTACCTGACAAGGGGTTGAATAGAATTAAGCAACATATAATGTGAACCTGTAGTTGTATCTTGTCACAAATGACTCACTGACATCTGGTGGTCGCTCTGGGGTACTGCATGAAGACATAAAATTCCATAGAGACGTGAGGCATAAGGAACAACAAAATACAAAATGTACACATGTAAACATAAACAATAGACATCCCTTCCTCTGCACAAGTGTGCTTTTATATTCAGCCTTTCCAATAGTTATTTTGGGACCAACAGATATTTCTTAACTGAAAATGCAAACAATCTGAACATAATCTGAAAATCTCTACAAATCAATAAAATTATTTGGCACATTGTTGCTTGGGAACCACAAACAGTGCAGACAGTCGTACCCCATAACTAGTACCAGAGGAACACCGCTCAATAAGTAGGGGAATAATATGTGACTGCTTTAATATTTTCTTACAAAGCCAAGGAAACTTCACACTGCTGTGCCCTTTCTCCGTAATTAAACTGTGCCATTGTGGAACTGGCATTCCATCTATGATTAATTATTACATTAATAACCTTAATTAAACCCACTAATGGAATTTTGGTCACAAAGCTGGGAATCTTCACCAGGTTCATAACCAGTCTTTTTTTTTTTGAGTAAAAAATGTTTCCTGTAACAAATATGTATTAAACCTTGTATAATGACTATGTTATTCATTTAAAAAAATCTATTTAAAAGAAGCCTGTTTCAGTCTGGCTGAGTGAGCTGGGCAGCCACTGCCACTACGCGTCTTAATCTCGGCATTTGAAGCATTTTTCATTTTTGATCGAACCGCTCGTTCAAATGAACTAGAAATCAGATTAGCGGAAAGCAGAAAGCGTCTGTGTCAAGCGCTCGGTCACTCATCTCCCCGTTCGTTCGATAACTCTTTTCGGTCCCTCGTGCGGTCTCTGATTGGCCCAGATCATGACCCGTTTCACCTGAATGAAACTGAATAAACCTCGCTGCAAGACAACTTGCTTTGTGCAATAAGTGACACTTCTGTTGCATGATATGAGACTATATAAAGGGTTTTGATAGCTGTATCATAGCATAACTGCATGGACGATTGAAGTGTGTTCGGAACTTATGAAACAAAACCACCAGAGACCCAAATAATGTCTCATGCACTCTTTTGTCCAGAATCATCACATCTGTTTCTGTCTCCTTTCCTTTGTCTTTCGGCACTCTTTCTTTTTCGTTTTAATAAAAGGAAGTCTCTTGCTCTCTCTCTCTCTCTCCGTCCATCTTTGACAGTTCTCTAGGCTGCTTTTATGGCTCTATATACTCTCCTCATTCCCAGCTCTCAGCGTTCTTGATGGATTTCTGATATTTAATATTCTGGATTTCATACCCAATGATTATGCCCTTGGAGAGCTACAAATAAGTGCAAAGACACCATTGAAAGTGTCACCTAAAATACAGCATTAAATGAACCATACAGAAGCTTTATTCAGGGTTCTGTAAAACCATAAGCCTGGCAGCCTCAAGGTATTTTTCAATGGTTAAATTTAGTTGATTATTTATAGCTATACATTATACATTAAAAAATTACTGTATGGTTTAATTTTTTCATATTTAATAAAGAATACATTCAGAGAACATTTTGTTCTAACGTCAACACGCTCTAATACATGTTTTGACCTTACAAGTATGTCCACCCAACTATACTGTCCGCCGCTTTTCACAGCAACTTCCTGCCCCTGCGCACGAGCCCCGTTTATAATATACTGCTGTTTCCGGTTTTTCCCTCTTTTCGGCAGCGGCTACGTACTCGCCAACATGCCTGTGAGTGTTCGACCCTCAGTCAAGTTAAATGTAATTCTGTAAGACACAAACACAACAACTGGGAACCGCGACAATCGGTACAAAGTAAATTCGCAAGTGAAGGCTCAGTCTTCGTGCGCCTGACAGCCTTGAAAAACACAAAATTAACGCGAATCGAACTCGTGTTGTGAGTCTAGTTCTGATACAAGATGGCGGCGTACATAACAAAATATCATGGGAGGGCAGATAAATGTTTATGTGACGTGCATGTTAAATATTAGCCAGATATCCGACTAAATTGATTGACACCCGTGTTTGTTGCCTTGAAATACGTTTATAGCCAGGCAAATGTTCAGTTTGTATCCCATCCTTCTCAGTGATTGCTGAATTTGTGATGTGACACTCAGTCGATTAAAGTTTTCAGTCGATTAAAATAGCAAATGGAAAAGTGTACCGCAGAGTATCCAAATAATATATTCACTGAGACGGGCAAACTGAATCTGAAACACTTGTTTTGTTAAATGAAACCATTAGCAGTAAATTAGCTACCAATTAACGCAGGCCCGAGATTTCACTTGTATCTAGGTAGCCATTATGTTATTCGGGGTGCAGTTAGCTGCATCTGTTTTACACATCTGTGAAAAGTGACTTTTAAAATAGTGGTGTGGAATTTACACAATCATTAACCAGATGTCAGTTTTAGAACTACCGCTCATTGCAGTGAGTGTGTTCTAACGTGTCGTTTATATCGCGATTACGCTGCTTGCAGCTGGTTGAATTTTGATCATGTGGCTGACACATGTCTTTCGCCTACCCCCTCAGCTCGCAAAAGACTTGTTGCACCCGTCCCCAGAGGAGGAGAAGAGAAGCCACAAGAAGAAGCGTCTCGTGCAGAGCCCAAACTCTTACTTCATGGACGTCAAGTGTCCAGGTTCGTGTGCACGCTCAGTCTCCTCCCCCGTGCAATCTTCTGCTCTGTCACATTAAGTCCTGAAGCATTTTTTCAGTGTGTATCTTTATGACTGATAAAATAGGCACTAGTGAAGTAAACATGTGAATGGTGAAACGAGCCTCCTTAACATGGTTGGTTGAAGTGCTTCTCAGGGTCAGTGATGTCATCAAAGTTGTAATATTACCATCAACCAAACACAGCATTACAATAGTCATTTACCCAGTCAGCATGTGATATTTGGTGTATACTGGGTTCCAGCTTCTCTAGGATAAAGTCTTGATCACATTCAGTTTTTGTAACCTCATTTCCAAAATAAGACTGCAGTAATTGGTGCCTGAGAAAAGGTTTCTCCGTTAATGAGAGTTTTAGGTCACTTGTATTGATGACTGAGCTAAGTTGGGCTGACAGCGGGGACCAGACTGATTGAAGACCCTCCTCGTAGTCCGGTGGCAAAATCGTTATTCGCGGCTTGTGTGGGAGACCGGTGCCACGCACAGGATTGGGAGACCTGTTGAAACTGAGCCTACCAAACGGTGACCTGTGTACACAATGCCAGGCTTTGTGGGGTCCCGGTGATGTCACGGTGCCTTTGTGACCTCATAATGATCGCATTCTCATTGGAATGCAAGATGGCTCCCAGCCCACGGAGCAGAGGCAGCAGCCAGTGGTCTAACGAAGAGAGCTTTTTCTCTCGCGCCTCTCCGGAACGCTGTTTCTCTAAGTAAGAAATTCTGCGGCTTTTTTGGGCAAAGCGCCTAATTATACCATTGAGCGACCGAGATGGATCCGTTTCTCCCCGGGGGCGCTTTTAAAAACGGGGGAGGAAAAAAAACCACGCAGCGGCTGAACGGCGTCTAACCGATCGCTCGCCTCGCTGAAGTAAACAAACGAACGGGCTAAATTAATCATCGGACGTGCGGCGGCGGCGTCGGGGATAGCGGCTCGTTAGGATCGGGGCGGCGTTCAGCGGCCCCACCGTGGCGCCCGGCCGTTTCCCGCCTTACCGCGCTCTCCTGGGAGAGCCGGGCCTGTCCCGCGCGGTGTAATTGAATGTAACGGGTCTTGTTTATAACCCGCCCCTGAGCCTGGCGGCTGATGAATTTTGGAGGACGCGTTGCGCCCTTGCGTACCGGCGAGGTGCCCGTCTGCGAGCGCTGGGTTCCGTCCGAAGGCCCAGAGAAGGGCGGCCGTTTTTGTCGTCGAGGCCCGGAGGAGGGGTGGGGCGTGGCGGGGCTTTCCGGCGTGCTGGGATTGGCTGGCAGGGGGGTAATAGTGTCGCCCTTGATGACGGCCCTCACGGTCACGGATCAGTGCGGCGGGCGGGTTTGGCAGTGCTGCCCGGAGCCGGTGGCTGTTCTCAGATCAGTGGGTAGGTTTGGCAGTGCTGCCCGGAGCCGGTGGCTGTTCTCAGATCAGTGGGAAGGTTGTGCAGTGTGCTGAGCCTGGGAGCGGGTGGTGGCTGTTCTCAGATCAGTGGGTAGTGGCAGTGCTGCGGGCGGTGGCTGTTCTCAGATCGTGGAGGCGCGAGGTGGCTGTTCTAGATCAGTGGGAGGTTTGGCAGTGCTGCCTGGAGCCGGTGGCTGTTCTCAGATCAGTGGGTAGGTTTGGCAGTGCTGCCCGGAGCCGGTGGCTGTTCTCAGATCAGTGGGTAGGTTTGGCAGTGCTGCCTGGAGCCGGTGGCTGTTCTCAGATCAGTGGGTAGGTTTGGCAGTGCTGCCTGGAGCCGGTGGCTGTTCTCAGATCAGTGGGTAGGTTTGGCAGTGCTGCCTGGAGCGCGGTGGCTGTTCTCAGATCAGTGGGTGCGCTCCTGTGCATCACCGCCTTCCCCCTTCCCTTCGCTGACCCCAGTCACGCCAGCTAACAGAAAACATTCTCGCAACGTTCCTGCGATGTAGTGACCATGTTTTACCGTTGACAGAACATTCCAGTAACATTGTGAGAACAGTTTAACTGGGATAACGCTCTTTTGCATTCATTTGAATATTCTGTGGCCCTCGAGATCTGCTATTCAAATAATTCGGCTATATTTCCTGGTTCTTTTTTTTGTTACATAAGTACTCGCCACTCGCACGCAAACTCATGAGTGATGCTGAACGTCGTCAGTGGGTTTTTATGTTATACAAGGTTGTTGGCCTTCGTGAATTTTGATGCGAAATTGAGATTCCATCGCTTTCCAATGTTCAAGTGCGGAAGCGTGTCTGATCTGGTTGCATTTTCCCGCTGGTGCAGTCGTCACGTGATCCCATTCAGCTGTAGTCCGTCGGCCTAGACGTGGCGTGAACCAGTAGCTGCTTTTCTGCACCGCAATGGCTGTCATGTGAAATCTCAGGCATCTTACTGGAGCAAATGCGCACTTGAATTCTGTGTGAGCGGGCACGTGGAAGGGATGTTAGAGCCACAATGGTGCCTAAGTGCATGGAATGCCACTGTGAGGTTTTCTGTGAGGGATGTTGGAGCCACAGTGGTGCCCTCGTATGTGTGGAATCGAATGGCACCGTGATTGACATTAGAGCCACAATGGGGCCTAAGTGTACATGGAATGCCACTGTTTGGTTCTGTGTGAGGGATGTTGGAGCCACAATGGCGCCTGCATGTATGAGGAACTCCACTATAAGGCTCTCTGTGAGGGATGTTCGAGCCATGGTGTCACCCGTGTGTACGTGTGTGTGTGTGTGTGTGTGTGTGTGTGTGTGTGTGTGTGGGACGCTCCTCTGATGACCTCACCCGCTGTGCCCCCCCCCCCCGCAGGTTGCTACAAGATCACCACGGTGTTCAGCCACGCGCAGACGGTGGTGCTGTGTGTGGGCTGCTCCACCGTGCTGTGCCAGCCCACCGGGGGGAAGGCTCGCCTCACAGAAGGTCAGTAAACTCCCCCTCCCCACCCCCACTCCCCCACACTCCCACACTGAAACCTCTGTGTGTGTGTGTGCATGTCTGTGTGCACGTGTGTTTGTGTATGTGTGTATGTATGCACGCATTATCTCTGTGCGTGCGAGCGCGCGTGTGTACGTACGCGCGCGCGCGTGTGTGTGTGTGTGTGTGTTCGCACCTTTCTTCTGTAACAATACCGGAGAAGGGCCTCCACTCGAAATGTCCTTCGGCAAGTGCTCTTTCCCCCCTGTCAGCCCTCCTGGCTCCTGATTGCTCTCAGGCGGCAGGTGTCCGCGCCTGTGCCGTGACGCAGGTCAGCGCCGAGGCTGTGCGGAGCGCAGCGTTCCCGAAGCCGCCCGCCCCAGGCGTGCGCCGGCGTACCCGCCAACCTCTCGCCCGCTCGGAACGCTGTCGCGCAGCGTCTGTCGCTAACCGTCGTTTATCCGTTCGCGCGCTACGGAGCGCGCTCGTCGCCGCGGCGAGATCCCTCCCACCTGTCCTGTTTATGCCGGCGCCATAGCAACAGCGATCCGGCAGCTTATTTTGTGCGGTTCCATGGCAACGGCTAACCTACTTATGCGATTTTTGCTAATGACGGTTTTCCCCGGCGTAGCTGAATCCTGCGTTCGCTGGTTTTGGCATCTGATGACACGTAAACGGTGCGAACGGAGCGTGGCGCGGCGCTTCTCCGGGCCGAGGCGGGGTTCGGGTGCGCCGCTTCCCTTTACTCCTCTCGAGTCTTTAACGACGCCGGGGCCTTGTGGGACCGGGTGGTGGGGGGGGGGGGCACCATGTGACCCGATGACACAAGTTACTTTCTCTCAGCGTAGAAAAGCCCGCTGTCAAAAGTCCTAGCTGCCTTTTAACTCTTTGAAGAGGTTTTTTGGAATGTTTTTTCTCAGAATTCCACATCAGTGTTCTAGAACTCCACTGCTTTCAGTTAGCAATAGCGATTGTGACATCAGCATTAGAATGTTCAGTCACGAACATTCTAATCATGCACATGCAAGGGTTAAGGCACTGGCAGGGCCCCAAGCCCGTGTTCCTCGTCAGAATCCTCTTCCCCCACGCCCTCGTCTCCCACGGAAACCACGCTTTGCTTCTGTCGTCGTCTCTCAGCGCTGTTGTGTCAGACACCTCGTCTCCTCCTGCGTGTAGTGATTTGACCTCTCCCTGCCCCTCCCCCCGTTTAGGTTGCTCCTTCAGAAGAAAGCAGCACTAGCTGCTCGTGGGCGACCCCTGTTGGAAGGGAGGGGAGAGGCGGGGTTGGACCCCGGGGATCTCCGGTCGAGCCCCCACCCCGGAACGCTGAGCGACCCGGGCGGCCAGCATCGGACCCGGCGCCGCCCGGACCGGCACTAACCGGACTGACGGATCGCCGGAGCACCCCCCCACCCCCCACCCACACACACACCTCCACCCTGGCCTCTCTCACAATAAAACGTGTCCTTTTTTTTGTCATTGTAACAACTGGTCCTTTCTTTGTGTGTGTGTGTGTGTGCGCGTGCGTGCGAGCGTGTGTGTGGGTTTATATATATATGTGTGTGCGTGCGAGTGTGTGTGTGGGTTTATATATATATGTGTGTAGGTGTGTGTGTGTATGTAGGTGTGTGTGCGTGCGTGCGAGTGTGCGTGTGGGTTTATATATATGTGTGTGTGTAGGTGTGTGTGCGTGGGTTTATATATATGTGCGTGTGTGGGTTTATATATATGTGTGTGTTTGTGGGTTTATATATATATGTATGTGTGTGTGTGTGTGTTTATATATGTGTGTGTGTGTGGGTTTATATATATGTGTGTATGTGTGTGGGTTTATATATATATATATATATATGTGTGTGTGTGTGTGTGTGTGTTTATATATATATGTGTGTGTATGGGTTTATATATATGTGTGTGTAGGTGTGTGTGCGTGGGTTTATATATATATGTGTGAGTGTGTGGGTTTATATATATATGTATGTGTGTGTGGGTTTATATAAATATGTATGTGTGTGTGTGTGTGTTTATATATATGTGTGTGTGCGTGCGTGCATGTATGTGGGTTTATATATATATGTGTGCGTGCGAGCGTGTGTGTGGGTTTATGTGTGTGTGTGTGTTTATATATATGTATATATGTGTGTGCGTGCGAGTGTGTTTGGGTTATATATATATATATGTGTGTATGTGTGTGTGTGACCGTGCCCCACCGTTAGCGAGCCCAGTTCAGGCTAAGTGCATGAACTGGGCCCCCACCCTGTCTCACACCCCCCCCACCCCCGTCTCGCACCGCCGGGCTGGCAGCCGGGCCCAATTAACCCGAGCGGGGCGGGGGAGGCGGAGCGGGGCGGCCGCCGGGGCTGATTGCCTGCGAAGGGATTGGAATCGCGGCGCCCGTATGCTAATTTAGAGCAGGCCCAAATCTGGCGCCCGCTGTTAGCGGCGGTCATACGGAGATAATTTGAGAGCTGGTCTTGACAGAAAAGCCGGGGAAGTCTTTTAGTGACCTGCAGCATTTCTGGGATTTGAGTACTTAAATGAATTGAATTTGAACGTAATTTATTCTGTCCTATTATATTACAGATTTCTTTTGCTTTGCATAAATACGCCCGCATGGCAAGGCTAACAAGAAGCCTAATTGCTATATTAAGCATCGAAAATAAACCACATGGTTTATGTTTCTTAAAATAAAAAATAAAAAAATTTAAAGAGTTTAGATTTTGAATGCTGGTCTCTGGCTGTTTACCGTGGCCTGTTACTGTCCAGGAAGCAGTCTGGTGTGTCCTGTTAGGAGGGAAGGGCCTGGATAAATAATGAGAGGATTTCTCCAGCTGAATGTTAAGACTGGTGGAAATATCTGCAGAAAGGCTAAATGGGCCCCATTTAACGAAAAAACAGCGTATTCGTGCCGTCAATGTTTATGCGAGCGAACCCCGTTGCTGGAGTTAGCGTTTTGGGCTCCGGTAATTGGCAGCGGTTCCTAAGCTGGCCAGAAGTTTGCCGAAGTGAGACGTCCGTCGGCGACGAGGCTGCGGTCTGGCTCAGGGCCTCGGGCCTGTCTGCAGGGTTTTATGGGCGATGTAGTTCTGTACACTTTCCACCCCCAGGTGAAAGCGAAGGCCGCTGGTGGGAACGTTCCGGTACGCCTCAGTTTTGCGTGTCCGGTGCACAGGAAGTTCACTCTGACCGGTTTGCTACATGCTAACTCCTCAGGAGACGTTCTATGGGGTTGTCAGGGCGGCAGGCAGGTGCGTTGTTGCAGTTCGTTACCATGGTGCTCGGTCGGTGCCGTGGTAACGTACCGCAACAACCACTGTTTTACCCCACGCTCGATTGACATAACTGATATTGTACAACCCAGACCTTCGGGCTCGACGCCATTTTAGGTTGCAACCACCTGCGCAAGTGTAGTTTTTATGGAGTGGTTACGGTTACTGCCCCAAGGCCCAGTGACCTCACAGATCCAGCCTCCCCCGTCCCCCGCCCCCCTCTCTGACACGGGTTTCAGTCTCTCTTAGCCTACCCGCATGACTGTAGGAGGAAACCCACGTGAACATGGGGAGAACATAAAAGTCTCCACACGGAAAGGCCCAGGCTGGATCAGATCCCATGTAGCTGAAGGTTGCAAAAGGGGAGGGGCTTAATTGACATTCATGAAATTCATGAACGGGGTTAACAAAGTGAACTCCCAAACCAACGTCAGATTTGAATAATAAGGCCAAACCAT
Organism: Anguilla rostrata; assembly: GCF_018555375.3. Lineage (NCBI taxonomy): Eukaryota > Metazoa > Chordata > Actinopteri > Anguilliformes > Anguillidae > Anguilla > Anguilla rostrata. The sequence goes on along the minus strand of NC_057940.1, from coordinate 51,150,700 downwards.
GTGACTATTCACCTTACACGTTGGTGAGATAAAAATGTCTCCCTGTTAGTAGAACTTATGGACGTTCAGAGCTTCGTTCTATCCTTGGCTTTCCCATAAATTAACTACTTTTCCCCCCATTCGTTTATGCATCACAGAATATACTTGTGGGACAAAAACTCGCTGTCTGATCTGGACAGGAAGTCAAGACGGTTTACACAGGCATACAGGTTCTGACATATTTCAAGGATGAGGTATTGAGAGAACTAATAAATTCCAGGAGCGACCTTTGGCTCGTAGACAAAAATGTCACAGAGTCCTGCTGGAGACAAGGTTTAAAATGCAGAAAAGGCAAAAATCTGGGCAGCTTTCAAGATGCAAAATATTTTGCTTGGAAACTGGTTTGCAATAAATCTTCTGAGATATGCTTGCTGTCTTTCGAAAGACATGGTAGAGGTGCAATGGTGAATAGACAGTGATGTACTGTGTGTAATGTGACCATAGAACATTCACACGTGTTCCCTTTCACACATTAGAATTGTATGTTTGAGCTGGGTATTCATCTCCAAATCAACGTAGTTAAAGGTGAGAATAATTAACCCGATAATAAAAAGTCATCATAGATTAAATTACAAGTTCTCAAAATACGCCTGAAACAAAAACAAAACAACAGCAACAAAAACACACACTTGTACAACCAATGGCATGTTATATAGATATATACTTTATTTCCCTCTGGTAAAATAAAACTACAAAATGATTTTACCTTAAACAGTACCTTTCCTCAAGTCAATTTAGTATTCATCTTAAATATTATTAAATGTTCTATTAATAAATGTATTATTGTCATAAATAGAAATAATATATTATAATAGTAAATATCAACTATAATTGCTTAATAGTAACATTGAATTGTAAAAAAATTGAGCAATACAAAGCTAGGGTTCAGTATACAATACATAATCCAAGCAAGTGTAATTCAGTATTCCGGCCACAGGATGTCACTATAGGACAGTTTGTTTTTATAGGTTCTGAGAGCAAGAAATCAGAAGCTGTGTGTGTAGTCAATCATATTCTGGTAGAACACAGATAAATGCTCAAGTTTATCTTCTTTTTTTTCTGAGAATTATTATTTATTCCTTTTATATTTCTATGATTACTCTGAGTTTCTTTTTCCCCTCTTAATTGGGTTCTTGGCAGTATGTTCCTTCATTCAGGCTTTTAAAAAGAGCTCTTCCCCTCGCCTTTAGTTCCAGATTTTTTTCTTTGATTCTTTGTCCCTCAAATGCCATTCAGACCACAGAAGATGACGCAATCTCCTCCATTCTCTCCGTCGCCCTTTCTCCGAACGTCTTCGAGTCCATTGTCACAGCAAGAGAGACTTTGGTAAGCAGAAGATCACACCCGAGGAGTGCGCGCGTGTGTGTATCTGTGGTGTCTGCCTTCGTACATTCATGTAAACAGTGGATACATTTCGCCCGCTTGTGTAGGCGGTGCCACATCCTGGCCGTGTCGTCTCTCTATTTGTGTACTCAATGCGCGTACGCATATTTCCTTTCCAGTGGACAATAGCTTGCATTGGATAGTTTTAGAAGTGTGCACAGTGTGAGAACTGGCCGTCCTGTAGCAGACGTTATGTGGCTTGTGGGGACACGCACTGTGTGTCCCACGTCGTGTGGGAAAGGGTGTTTTGGGAAACACGTCGCCAGACCGCCAGTACGTTTATCGTGTAAAGTATCTCCCGTTCTCTCCTCTCATCTTAAACCCTCAGGCTCCTACGTAGAGGGCGCAGGTCACCCGCGTGAGTATGCAGTGCCGTTATGTAATGCCTGTATAATCCTGCTCGTTAAAATTCTTGTTAAAGGGATGTTCGTTGTCACACAATTAGCAGTTAGAAAATGCATCAGTGGGATTTAAAAAAAAGTCATTGTCATTCATTCCTGATGGACAGCGAGACACTTCCCTGTAATTACTTGACTCCGTTAAACTCTTCAGTATTCACGCTGTTATGTCACCCTTTTTCTCTCTTCCTCTAACTCCTCCTCTCTTCGGTATCTGATTCATCTTCGTTCTTCCTATTTACTTTACTGCTTTACTACTCCTCTTTCCTCCTGTCATTTTGACTTCCCCTGATTCTACCTGCATTCACTTCCCAGTGTTTCTGCACCTTTTCCTGTTTCAGCTCCATTGACAGGAAGTGAGGATAAATGGCGCTCTCTCTCTCTCTCTCTCTCTCTCTCTCTCTCTCTCACACACACACGCACACACAGACTTCCTCATTAGTTGGAGTTAGTGTCACCTGGTTAATTGCCCGCATTAATATATATTGAAAGTGGAGTGAGGAACACGCCGTGCCTGTTGCTACCATTTTGGGGCAATCGACTTATAAATAAACCCTCGTTAATGGGATGTTTTTTAGCCTCCCTCAGGGTATCCCAGAAGTAATGAAAAGGCTAAGGTACCTTAAGCTGAAAGCGACCAGCCGCTCAGCAGTTGATTTTCAACAGGGCGACGTAAACTTTCCCCTCAGACTTCGCCAACTGCCGACGCCGAGATGTAGATTGCCCCAATATGGCTGACCTCCGTCAATAAGGTCAGATCAGTTCCCTGCAGAAATGTTTGCTTGGCCCAGCTGTGCTTGTCTCCTCCCCCTTTGTGTAGACCACACCCCCTTGTGTCTGCCTTCCCCCTTCCCCCCTGGCTCCGCCCACCCTGTAGAGCCAGGGGTTCCGCGTGCGTGTGGGGTTCCGCCCCCGCCCTCGCAGTCTGACTCCCGCCTCCCCCTCAGCAGCTGGAGGAGCTGGTGTTGGGGCTGCCCTCGGCGCCTCCCCCGGCCCCGCCCCCGGGCCCGCCCCTCTCCCGCAGCAGGTGCAGGAGGGCGGTGTGCTGGGCGGCGAGGGTGGCGGTCAGGTGGCTGGGCAGGCTGTTGAAGCCGACCGTCAGCTGCTCCACCCGCCGCTCCAGGCCCAGCATCTGCCGCTCCAGGTCCTCGCTGCGCTCGTTGATCTCCGACACCAGATCGTACATGACGCTCTGCATCTGCCGGGGAGGAAGAGGAGGAGGAGGAGGAGGGGAGGGAGGAGGGAGAGCGGTAGGGAGGAGGGAGAGCAGGAGTCACAAAGGGTCAGAGGAGATGACGGAAAGGCCTGCATACTGATGTGTGCAGAGGTGGAAAATCCAGGGTTCAGAAAGTAACAGTCCTCCCCAGTATTTTGTTCCAACCACCTGGGTTTGTCAATCAGCACAGTTCTTCAGCCAGGAGGCGGAACAGCTGGCTGAGTTCACGGGTGGAAGAAACACACGGGCAGGACTTTTACTTTCGGACCCCTGGACTTTCCACCCCTGGACGTGGGCACAGATTTACGCACGAGATCCACTACACTGCGGCTCCGGTGATCGACAGCACACGTAACTTCATGGACGTGACGCTGGACGTGCAGCAGCTGCATCTCTGCATCCGCTTTGCAGACGAACGTCACCAAAGGCTGGAGCGCTAACAGGGTGTCAATGAGGGGCGCGACACATTCTGTGAACCTGTTTCTTTCTGCCTTTTAACAGCCAATCAGAGACGGAGGCCCCCACAAACATTAGCTACATTAAGACTGATGACTCCCCTGCTAGCCACCAATACATCCTCACCATCAATATTCATAATTGACATTCATGAACAATAACACAACTCAGGAATAAAACAATAAATGATTTATTTTTTTCCATTTGATCCCTGATTCACACAGCTGCCCGTTTTAATTATTCATCGCTCGTATCTACCGTTCCGCGAGGTCCGTGTCACAGAGAATTTTGCGCCCGCCCACAAAACGAGAAGCACGACGGGAGCCATAAATCACGTAGCGCGAAGATGATGTTTCAACTACTGTGTGCGTGTGTGTGTGTGTGTGTGTGTGCGTGTGCGTGCGAGTGTATATACGACTGTATATAATATATATGAGATGTGTAGCCCATGGGCGCGGGCAGTGCATATGCATCAACACGTATCGCATATCGGCAGATTCAGTGAACAGAAGGGAACGCGCGGCCGCGGCGCGTGGATGCGCTAGCGGAACGCCCGCCCGGACATCAGTGGACCACGGCGGCTCATTTCCATCCGTTTGAATTTTAACGGGCTTTTTGAAAAGCGGCCCCGCGCGGCGGCCCCTTTCGAAACAGACCTGAGTGGTTTTTTTTATTTTTATTTATTTTTTTGTTCAGGTGAGTCATTTCTGAGTGGCTTAATTGCACGCTTACCCACATTACCTGTCACATGTCAGCGGGGTCTGATGAAGAAGGATTCCTAATGGACTGGAATGGAAGGTTGAGTGTTCGCAAAAAAAATAAAAATAATAAAAAAAAAATAAAAAAAATGGCCGCACTGAATCTCAGCATCGCAATCTTCAACTGCTAGTGTGGGTATTCTCACCAAGTCTAAGTATTCCCCAAAAGGTATTCAGCTAAAAGGAACAAGCTCTCTCTCTCTCTCACACACACACACACACACACACACCTTCTACCCACATTCTCTCTCTCTCTCTCTCTCTCTCTCTCTCAGTGTGACGTTCCTGTCACACTTGCTGTGGTTGCTAGGTGACGCAAAGCCACAGAAACAAACAGGTCAGGATTGAAACAGGAATTTTGTACTGAAAAGGGGAAAGGCGTATGGGGGGGGGGGCACTATTTGTGTGCAATTACGCATTGCTGTTCAGGGTGGCAGGCGTTCCAGAATGCCATACATGAACATATTATGAGGGGGATATCTATTGTTTCTGTGTATATGAGTTGAAGTATCTATGGTGTCAGTGTGTGTATGTGAGGTGGTATCTACGTTGTCAGTGTGGACATGAGGGGGATATCTATGGTATTAGTGTTCATGGGGGAACATCTAGAGTGTCCGTGTGTATATGGGATTATATAATGAGTGCATGGGGATATACCTATGGTGTCAGTGTGTGTACGGGGAGATATCTATGGTATCGCTATGTGTCTGGGGGATATCTATGGTGCAACGTCTGTATCTGGGTATATCTATGGTTTCAGTGGGCTGTTTGCGTTCGGCTGTGAGCTCTGTGCGCTACCGAAGGTCCGCGGGGCGGTGTGTGTCACGCCGGCGGCCTCTGTGTGGGATTAAGCCGCGCGGCGGACTCTCATTAGCATGTTCGAAAAGCGTGCGGCGTTCACTGCGTGCGCGTGGGCGTGGAGAGCGTGCGGCGCGGACACGATGTGCAGTCGATAGAGTTACGGGGGCTCAGCCGGGGGAAACCCCCGGCTCCTCCATCCCTCCGCCGCTCGATCGCTTTCATCTGCGTTTGAAGGCTCGACCGTGGACAGAAACAAAGGAAACTCAAGAGCCCGAGTCCGGCTCATCAATATCCATGAGGGGAGCCATGAAGAAACCTGCACAGAATAAGATGACTCAGTGATATTAATATTAATCCCCCTCCTGGAAAAATCAGAGCAAATTTAGACGGCGTCCGAAGCGCGTCATTATTTACGCAGAAGTGACTGGAGTTGGATACGCTACCTGAAGGGGGGAACGGGATTAGGTTATGAAAAAAGAACATTTAATCTTAGGAACCCCAAGACACCTTACGTATAAAAGTCCCTGTGTGTGTGTGTGTGTGTGTGTGTGTGCGTGTGTATGTACAGTGTCAGTGACGGTGTGCGCAGTAGAGCGTTTATACAGGCTCGTACACAGTCTGGTGTTCAGTACAGAGGGTGAGTCGTCCGCTCGGTCAGCGCCTCACCTTTGACAGGTCCACTAAGGTGTTGGCCTGGTCCGTGAGCTTCCGCTGTTCCATCTTCACGCTGCGCAGTCTGCGGAGGAACAACGCAGGGAACAACGAGTCCGTGAGCCGGCCTGTGCCGCTGCGCATTGCTCACCTCAACCCAGTGTTCTGTGCATCGCTATGGCGACGTGACGAGCGTAATGCCACAGAGGCAATGAGCGGGGATGCGTACGCTACGTGGCCAAAAAGCACGTGGACACCTGACATCCAACACCTCACAGATTACAGGCATTAATATGGAGTTGGTCCACCCTTTGCTGCTATGACAGCCTCCACTATTCTGGGAAGTCTTTAGACTAGATGTTAGAGCATTGCTGAAGGGACTTGCTTCCATTCAGCCAGAAGAGCATTAGTGAGGCCGGCCACTGATTGGGCGATTAGGACTGGCTCACAGCTGGCTTTCCAATTGATCCCAAAGGGGGTTGGATGGGGTTGAGGTCAGGGCTCTGTGCAGGCCAGTTAAATTCTTCCACACCGTTTGTCGACTAAACTATTTCTAAATGGAACTTGTTGTGAGACCGAGGGCACTGTCATGCTGAAACAGGAAAGGGCCTTCCCCAAACTGTTGGGGAAGCACAGAATCATCTAGAATGTCATTTTATTCCGTAGCATTTAGAGTTGCCTTCACTGAAACTTAGGCAGCCTAGCCAAAACCATGAAAAACTGCCCCAGACCAAGGAGTGTCCAGATGCCTTTTATCATATAGTGTATGCTGCCCCTTCAGTATACTGAGGTACAAGCTTGTATATTATAGTAAGGTAGCGGGCAGTTCTAGTCCTGGAGGGCCAGTGTGTATGCAGGTTTTTGTTTCCACCAATTACCCTGGCTAAATGAGCTAACTGGCTACATACACCAACAGTGGTTCACTCGTAGATCATAGTAAATTATCTCATATAGGGACGCAAGAACAGTCTTTGGCTGTCATTCATGCGCTTATCAAGAAATATATCTAAAATGGCACAATCAAGGGCTAATTAATTAAGCAAGGCCAGAAGTTGGCATGGAAACTGGAAAGACATATGGCCCTCGTTGCCCAGTTCTAGTACAACACTGTGCATTTTCATTCAATGGGTAGTCCTGGCATTCGTCAAAGTAAGTTCTGTCATCTTGAGAAAGATGGGTGCTTATCCAAGGAAAAAAGGCAATTAGATGGAAACAAAGGAATTAGGACAGCAACTCCCCCAGCAAGTTTATTGAACCAAAGTTCAAAGCCGGTGCTTTTCGGGGAAAACCTCCATTATCAGACGGTCTGACGGGTTTCCTCCAAAAGGCATCAAATTTGGTCACTGAACTGTGGTTAAACAGTTGTACCAAGGGAGTTGCAGTTATAATTCCTTTATTCCCGTTTAATTGTGCAAGTGCATGTGAACGCCTTGAATATGAAGTAGTACATGAGTTCTGGCATATAATACAGGGTTATTTAAGGTTATGGTATAGCGCTGGTATATATCAGGTATAGTGCAAGTATAGGTTTATTAGATGCAATGTCCAGTAGGTGGACATTTGTGTAGAGTATATTGGGTCCCACTGCATAAATATGACTATTTTGTGCAGAAAACCTTGTATATGTACAGGCTAAATACAAAATATGTGGTACATGTAGAGATTCTTGCTACAGTATAGGTGTATTTAATACATGCATTTAATCATCATTTAATAGTATATGCAGCATATATATATATAAGTGTATTAAATACAGTGTATATGCAGTACATGTGTAAAGGTGTATTAGATACAGTGTATATGTAATATATGTGTAAATGTGTATCAGATACAGTGTATATTTAGTATATGTGTATTAGATACAGTGTATATGTAGTATATGTGTAAATGTGTATCAGATACAGTGTATATTTAGTATATGTGTATTAATCAGTGTCATGTAGTATAGTGTAATGTGTAATACAGTGTATTTTAGTATATTGTATGTACAGTGTATAGTAGTATAGTGTAAGTGTATCAGATACAGTGTATTAGTATATGTGTATAGATACAGTGTATATGTAGTATAAGTGTAATGTGTATATGTGTAATATGTTATTAGATACAGTGTATATGTAGTATATGTGTAAATGTATATTAGATACAGTTCATATGTAGTATATGTCTAAAGGTGTATTAGATACAGTGTATATGTGTACAGGTGTATTAGATACAGTGTATATGCGGTATATGTTTAAAGGTGTATTAGATACAGTGTATATGTAGTATATGCATAAATGTATATTCGATACAGTGTATATGTAGTATATGTAGTATTTAGATACAGTGTATATAGATTGTAATGTGTATTAGATACAGTGAAATCATATGTGTAATTATATAGATACAGTGTAATATGTAGTTATATGGTAAAATGTATATTCGATCAGTGTACTATGTAGTTATGTTAATGATATTCGATACAGTGTATATTTAGTATATATGTAAATGTGTATTAGATACAGTGTAAATGAGTATAGCTGTATTAGATACAGTGTAAATGAGTATAGCTGTATTAGATACAGTGTACATGAGTATAGCTGTATTAGATACAGTGTAAATGAGTATAGCTGTATTAGATACAGTGTACATGCGTATAGCTGTATTAGGTACAGTGTACATGAGTATAGCTGTATTAGATACAGTGTAAATGAGTATAGCTGTATTAGATACAGTGTACATGCGTATAGCTGTATTAGATACAGTGTAAATGTATATTAGATACAGTGTAAATGTAGGATGTAGATCGGTGTATTAGGTCGGGTATATGCAGTGCTAAGCTGCGCTGGGACTCAGTCAGAGGCTTACTGGTGAATGGCCTGCAGGAACTTGCGCTGGTGTTTGCGCACTCGGGAGTGGTCGATCTTCTTGGTCAGCTTGGTGTGCTTGTAGATCAGCCAGGTCTCCCGCAGCACGTTCGCCGCCGCGTTCTTTATCTGCGGGAAAAAGAAACGCCAGATCCGCCGATCCGCGAGTCAACGGCGGTCGGGAACGCGTCCTTTTAACGTGCGTGTGACTGACACCGCTCGTAAATCGTTCTGACGGGAGCGACCAACCAATCCCCCCCCCACCGCACCACCCAAACCACCCTACCCCACCCGCCACCATCACAGCAACTGGATCAGCACAAGTCATGGTAGGAAAATCAATGTGAAGTCAGTGTGAACGAACACCGTTTTAAGCGCGATCTTGAGTACTTTAACCATCACGGATCTCTACCTCCCAGTAGCGCGGGCTGCTTTTTCCCCATGCCGTGATTACGCTTGCTGTCTCGCTGTTTAATACGCGTCTAATTGTGCACCTCTGCGACGGGAACAGGTCCCTCTCCTGTCGTCAATAATGACAGTGCTGGGATAACAAGGCAGTGGGTCTCTCTCTCTCTATCTCTCTCTCTGTTTGCTTCTCTCTCTGTTTCCCTCCCACCCTCTCTCTTTCTGTTTCCCTCCCTCCCTCTCTCAGTCTCTCTCTCTGTTTCTCTGATTCTCTTCCTCTCTCCATGTCTTCCTTTTCCTGTTTCTCTCCCTGTCTCTCTCACGCCGTTTCTCTCCAGGTCTCTCAATTCAATTTCAATTTCGTCTCTCTCTCTCTCTCTCTTCGTTTCCTTGCTTCTCTCCCTCCCTCCCTTTCTCTCCCCGTCTGTCTGTTTCCCTCTCTCCGTCTCCTCCAGGGAACACCCCCCCCCCCCGCCCCCCGCCACCACCGGCAGCACCATGCCACCCCCGCCTCGCCCTCCACCCACAAACACACAGTGAGGGAGAGTTTAAAAGCCTTAAAGAGAGACAGGTTGGGGGGGGGTGGGGGGTGGGGGGGGGGGTGGTAGACACGCAGATGGGAGGAGTCAGAGACAGACATGCCCAGCACCAGGAAGTAAACCAAGTCTGTGTTTGTATGGAGGGGAGGGGGGGGGAGACTGAGGAAGGGGGCCACAGGGAGCTGGATAACAAAGGTGGTTGTTTTGGAGAGTTTGTTGTACTAAGACGAGAGAGAGCTCCCCTTGTGTTTGTCAGCCAGACGACAGAGATAGAGTGCAGGGAGGTAATTAGGGAAGTCATGCAGCTAAGGACAAGACTGCTAAAAGCCAGAATAAAATATGTGAGTCTTATTGCCCCCAGAATCTGTGATGTCATTCTCATTCAGTCATGTACTGGGAGCCCTTACTTTGGGCGGCGCGCAAACAAATCACAACAAACAAATTTCAAAAGTCACCAAAAGCGAAAACCAGAATAACTTAAAACGAAACATTTGCACGTGCTCAGAATGCCCGCGGAAGCAAGGCAGGAAGACGAAAATAGGCGCTATTTATTTTACCGCGGTCGGTCATTGCTAAGCACTCCGCTAGGCGTCCTCCGTCGTAAATTTATCCGCGCCGCGGTTATCGATCGGACGCTCCGGCCGGTGCGGTTAGCGGTTAGCGGTCCGGAGCATCGCGGGCGCTCCACATTTTCGCGAAAACGGGAGCTGTTTTCTGCCTGGCAGGCCCATGAAAAATTGAGAAGGGAGCGAGAGAAGACGAAAACAGCTCGGCTTCCCCCAGCCTCACCCGGAGGGGGGGGGGACCGCCAAATGGCGGAGGGGCGGTCCTTTCCGCACGCTGCTTGTGGTCCAGCACCCCGAGGGGAGGGGAGGGGGTGGAGCGGGGGGCCCGTGGGAGGGGTGCCCCGGGCCGGACAGACTGGAGACCGGCTGCGGGTTTTCGTTCGGGGGTGGGGGAGGGGGGTGATGTGGGCTGGGGGACGGAGGCGGGGCCTGGCTTACCCTCTTGGTGAGCTGGGTGTCCATCATGAAGTTGTGCACGTGTTTCTCCGCCTTGGTCAGCTCCAGCTTCCGGGCAAAGACGGCGACCACCAGGGCGGTGCACCCTGCCCCCTGAGGAAGAGAGGGAGCGGGAGGGGATGAATGAAGAGAGAGAGAGAGAGGGCGAGAGTGAGAGAGGATACCCGGGGAGAGGGGGAGTGAGAAAGAGAAGCAGAATTCATACAAGAGTCTACAGACGCTAACTGATTAACTAGACCGGATAGTCCATTACACTGGAGACACAAAGGAAGTGCATCGGGGAATATATCCAATACATTTCATTAGCTGCACTGAGAGGGAAGGAGAAAGGGAGAGCGATAGAGAGACAGAGAGACAGAGAAGCAGATAGAACAGAGTACGTGAGAGAGACAGTGTGAGACAAAGAGTGGAACAGAGGGAGAGAGAGAGAGAGAGACAGAGAGAGAAGATAGAATAATAGAGGAAATGAGAAAGAGACAGTGTGAGACAGAGAGTGGGAAAGAGAGAGAGCCAGCGTGAGAGAGTAGAACAGAGTGAGAGAGCGAGAAAGAAAGAGCGAGCAACCTGTTAGCACACACACACACACTGAGTGACCGAGGCAGGTGCACACGGTGCAGGGACAGAGTGTGAGGGAGGCTAGTTAGAGCACACACACACACACACACACACACATTGAGGGCTGAGTGACTGCTCCTACAGGACAGAGTACATTAGCGCTGTGGAGAGGGAGATTTGCTTGGCAAAGAGGACCACGCCACTCCACACAGGGGGATGGAGTTCAATCAACAACATTTCGGATGAGGAGCCATTTACGTCTAGTACACTCTCACCCAATAAGCTGCAGTCTATAATTGTGTGCGTGTGTGCATGCGTGTGTGTGTGTGAGTGTGTGCGTGTGTGTGTGCGTCAGTGTGTGTGTGTGTGTGTGTGTGTGTGTCTCAGTGTGTGTGTGTGTGCCAGTGTGTGTGTGCGTGCGTGCGCTGTATTGCATAGAAAAACTAGCGCGTCCTGCTAAGATGTAATGGTGACGACATGCTTGTGTGTGTGTTTGTGTGTGGACTGAAAATATTCACAAGGCCAGAACATCCTTTAAAAAACACACAACGCTGACGTGCTGAGCATAATTACGAAAGGCCGTGCGTGGCCATGTTATTATAATAAATGTGTACCCACGTCTGGACTGAAAATCTTACAAGGCCGCAGTGTCCTACAAAATCACACAATGGGAACTGGCTCAAAATAACCACGAAAAGCATTAGCGTGTGTGTGTGTGTGCGCGCGCGTGTTTGAGCGAGTGAGCGAAACTACGCACATCCCTGCATGCGCTGAAAATCTCAACGCTAGCATGTCCTGGCAAAAAAAAAAAAAAACGTATGAGGGCGATACCCTCAGAATAGCTACGAAAAAACCATTCGGAGGACTGACTTTAAAAGCAGGAAACGCCCGTGATGTTTATTTTCGCTGGATTCGGGGAGATTAAATAAAATATGAGAGCCAACAGGAAACCCTTTCTGGCACGTGGATGAGGTCACGTGTGCGAACGTGAGAGCTGTGCTGCGCGACGAAGCCCCGATGACATCACAGGACGTCCTAAATCGCAGAACGAGTTCGGCGGTGTGGTGCAATGGCTAAGGAGTTGGTCTTGTAACCTAAAGGTCGCAGGTTCGATTCCCCGGTAGGACACTGCCATTGTACCCTTGAGCAAGGTACTTAACCTGCATCGCTCCAGTATATATCCAGCTGTATAATTGGATACAATGTAAGTCGCTCTGGTTAAGAGCGTCTGCTAAATCCCTGTAATATAATGAGTGTCACAGATGGAAGATGTTATATATATATATTTAGAAAATGAGCCCGGAATATATGTTTAAAGCCAGCGACAGTGTTATATATTTTATACCCCTTCTAAGGTCAGTTCTGTATCTATTACATGAGTGTTTCACATCAGGAATATAGTTGTCAAGAGTTATTATCATTCAGTGATCACAGGTTCAAATGTAGCTAAAATCTATATTTTGTCCCAGTTCAATTATATCCTTCTAAGAACAATTTAGTGTTTTTTTCTACGTTAAGCTACTCTAGTAGAACAAATGTAGAAAGCAAAACAACAAGCAGGCAAGAAAGAAACACATGTAGAAATATTACCAGGATTATATCCCAAAGAAAATGGCCATGTTCAGTCTTAAAACAGTCATACTTTCTCCTTCTCTGTGACGTGTTGCGATGAGTGAGGAATGGCTTTGCTGTCTGCATAAAAATCCTGGCACATCCTGCTCCCACAGTGAACTGGACACCCCCCTCCCTCCACCTGGCAGGACAATGGTATATTCCAACACAGTGTTGGCCTTCACTGTTGTCATGGAAACGAGACTGAGAATTTCACCTATAGAAAGTCATTACAATCACTTTCACCGAAAAAACAACGCAAGCCTGTCGCTCACTTTCTCGCCATCTACCCCTCTGTCACACGGTCTCTTTTTCTCAACCTTCTACACATCGTCAATGCCATAAAAACAAAAAGGGAGAAGCACTCTCTTTTTTCTATTTGTGTCATTTTTTTCCTGGTGAATCTCAATAATGTGAGAGAGAGAGAGAGAGCTAGAGAGAGAGGTGGAGAGAGAGACAGAGACAGAGAGAGATGGAAAGAGAATGTTTGAGTGTGTGGGAGTTCACCAGGTAGAGGTTGTGAGTATGTGAGTTCACAACCGCATGTATGGGAAAGTGCGTGTGAAAAAGAGTGTGATAGTACTCAAAAGGGTGGGTGCGCGTGTGAAGTGTGGGGGCACACGTGTGACTGTGCGTGTGTGCGCACCTGCCCTACTGTCTGTGCGTATCTTTGTTCCTGTTTGAAAGCATGAGTGAGCTCTGTGTGTGCGTGTATGTGTGAGTGTGCGTGTGTGTGCGTGTGTGTGCGTGTATGTGTGAGTGTGCGTGTGTGCGCTCGCTGCCAGCAGACAGAGACACACAGGCGCAGACAATAAAGAGAAAATGAATGAATGGAGAGAAGACGGGGGAGGAAGGGAGAACAAGAGAGATAGAGCAGAAAACTGATGAAGATAAATGGATGAAAAAGACAAAATGATGTGCAATCAATACCAAAAACCACAGAAGAGCTTCTGGACCAGTCCAAGCTGCTGTCACCAAGTCAGACAGACAGACAAACAGACAGACAGGCATACTCACTAATAGTCAGACAGACACTCTTATAGTCAGACAAATAGACGCTCACTGACTGTCAGACAGACAGACAAACTCACTGACAGTCAGACAGACAGACTCACTGACAGTCAGAAAGACAGACAGACAGACTCACTGACAGTCAGACAGACAGACAGACACTCACTGACAGGCAAACAGACTCACTGACAGTCAGACAGACACTCACTGACAGTCAGAAAGACAGACAGACTCACTGACAGTCAGATAGTCAGACAGACACTCACTGACAGGCAAACAGACTCACTGACAGTCAGACAGTCAGACAGACAGACAGACAGACAGACACTCACTGACAGGCAAACAGACTCACTGACAGTCAGACAGACAGACAGACACTCACTGACAGGCAAACAGACTCACTGACAGGCAAACAGACAGACAGACTCACTGACAGTCAGACAGTCAGACAGACAGTCAGGCTGATGGAGAGATGGAAGCTGACAGACTGTAGGAATCACAGGTTTACACAGGGAGACCAGGCAGAGGCTCACAGACACCGGCATTTACCCGCTACACCAGGGCTGCCCAACCCTGTCTCAGCAAACCTACTGTCCTGTATGTTTTCCTTTCAACCCACATTGGCAGCTCAAGGAGATCTCTAGCTCTTGAACGAGGTGTGCTTTGTTAGGGTTGAAGTGAAGACCTACAGGATGGTAGATCTCCAGGAACAGGGTTGGGCAGCCCTGCTCTAGCTCTTGAACGAGGTGTGCTTTGTTAGGGTTGAAGTGAAGACCTACAGGATGGTAGATCTCCAGTAAGAGGGTTGGGCAGCCCTGCTCTAGCTGTTGAATGAGGTGTGTTTTGTTAGGGTTGGAGTGAAAACCTACAGGACAGTAGATCTCCAGTAAGAGAGTTGGGCAGCCCTGCTCTAGCTGTTGAATGAGGTGTGTTTTGTTAGGGTTGGAGTGAAAAACTACAGGACAGTAGATCTGCAGTAAGAGGGTTGGGCAGCCTTGCTCTAGCTGTTGAACAAGGTGTGCTTTGTTAGGGTTGGAGTGAAAGCCTACAGGACAGTAGATCTCCAAAACAGGGTTGGGCAGCCCTGCTCTAGCTGTTGAATGAGGTGTGCTTTGCTAGGGTTGGAGTGAAAGCCTACAGGACAGTAGATCTCCAAAACAGGGTTGGGCAGACCTGCTCTAGCTGTTGAATGGGGTGTGGCTTTGTTGGGGTTGGACTGAAAACCTACAGGACAGCAGATCTCCAGGAGCAGGGTTGGGCAGCCCTGTGTTATGCCGTGTGCTAATGCTAAAGAGAGAGCAGCAGCAGGCATACCATGAGACAGACAGAGCAAAAAACCACAAAGGGAACGGCCACACTGTGAAACGACAGTGTCTATGACACATACGACACACACACGTGCGGACACATGCACACACATACACACACACACACAAACATAGAGCCAAGTTAAGCGTGCTGGGACATTAGTTGAGGAGGACTAAGCTTGTGACCGCCATCCCATACCACCGCCATCACCCGCCAACGAGGAGAACTACCGGCACAAGCCGCTTAGTCACGCGAGCGTTTGGGGGCCAGAGTGAGCATGAGGGAGTTAGAACACAACTCAGGGAGGGGAGGGGTGGGAGGAGTTTGGGAGGGGGGTGGGGCAGCAGGGAGGCCCGAGTTCCCCATCGCCCCGCCCACTGACGCCCCCCCCCCGGCACGAAGGCGGGCGCTTACCATGATGCCGGTCAGCAGGCACACGCCCTTGCCGCAGTAGGTGTGGGGCACCATGTCCCCGTAGCCGATGGACAGGAAGGTGATGGAGATGAGCCACATCGCTCCCAGGAAGTTGCTGGTCACGTCCTGCGAGTCGTGGTACCTGAGAGGGGAGGCGGCTTTCAGTTTTTCAGTTGGCCGCGTCCGTTAACCATTCGGGGTGCGAAATCACAAAAACCCGATTCAGAATGTTCTTAACTGAACATTCTAATGCTGATGAAAAGGTCTTATTAAGCAAAGCAATCTCCGAGCAACTTTCGTCGCTCGCAACTGAATTGCTCTCGGATTGCTCTTTGTGTAACACTGCAATTTGCTTGCAACTCAGATGCAATTTAGTTGCAACCAGTCCCGAGCGGCTTGAGCGACCGATTTCATGCAATAGCCAATCAGAGTAGAGATACAGGTCGCACATGTATCGCCTGTTTCTTTACAAGCCAGCTACGCACCCAGAACTGTTTGGGGACCCATCTGACCTCTCAGCCTATCAGTCTCTCCTGAAAAAGTTCTCTTCTTCTGTCACTGCCGCTAAGGCAAAATTCTACCAAACCAAAATTCATAACTCAATTTCTAACCCTCGTCAACTTTTCTCTATTTTCTCTTCTCTCCTCAGCGTGCCACCTCCTCCACCCCAGTCTTCCTTCACTGCAGATGACTTTGCAGCATTCTTTGACGAAAAGATTGCAGACATCCGCAGCTCCTTTGCCCCCTCTGCGTCCTCCGCCCCCTCTGCGTCCTCCGCCCCCTCTGCGTCCTCCGCCCCCTCTGCGTCCTCCGCCCCCTCTGCGTCCTCCGCCCCCTGTTTCTCCACATTTTCTCTCCTCTCAGACACTGAAGTCTCCCAGCTTCTGCTCACCCACCGCCCTACCACCTGCACCCTCGACCCTATCCCCTCATCTCTCCTTCAAACAATCACACCAGACATCCTCCCTTTTGTCGCCTCCCTTGTGAACTCCTCCCTATCTTCTGGATGTTTCCCCTCATCCTTCAAGAAGGCCCACATCACCCCGCTGCTGAAGAAACCCACACTAGATCCTTCAGTCATTCAGAACTACCGCCCGGTATCTCTCCTCCCTTTCCTATCCAAAACACTCGAACGTGCTGCATCTAACCAGCTCTCTGCTTTCTTCTCTGAGAACAACCTGCTTGATCCCCACCAGTCTGGCTTCAGGCCTGGCCACTCGACTGAGCCTGCACTCCTCTCGGTCAGTGAGTCACTCCATGCCGCACGAGCAGCCTCCCTCTCCTCTGTCCTGATTCTTTTAGACCTCTCCGCTGCATTTGACACTGTGGACCACTCTACCCTCCTGTCCTCCCTGGCAGCATCAGGGATCCGCGGCACAGTCCTTGACTGGATTGAGTCCTACCTCTCTGACCGCATCCTTCCAGGTTGCCTGGGCGGGTAAGGTATCACCACCCCGTCCCCTCACCACTGGAGTTCCCCAGGGCTCAGTCCTTGGTCCCCTTCTCTTCTCCATGTACACCAGATCCCTTGGCCCTGTAATATCTGCCCATGGCTTGTCCTATCATTCCTATGCCGACGACACGCAACTCTTTCTCTCCTTCTCCCCATCGGACACACAGGTCCCCGCCCGCATCTCCGCTTGCCTGAGGGACATACAGAGCTGGATGGACAATCACCACCTGAAGCTCAACCCGGGAAAGACGGAGCTAATCTTTATTCCTGCTCTATCCTCTCCCCTCCTCGACTTTTCCATTTCCTTAGGGGACACCGTAGTGACATCATCACCCTGCGCCAAGAATCTTGGAGTGATGATGGACAACAGGCTGTCCCTCTCCAACAACATTGCAGCAGTAACCCGGGCATGCAGATTTTTCCTATACAATATCCGCAGAATCCGCCCCTTTCTCACCACCTACTCAACCCAGCTCCTGGTCCAAGCAATGGTTCTATCCCGCCTGGACTACTGCAACTCTCTTCTGGCTGGACTACCGGCATCTGCCACCAGACCCCTGCAGCTCATCCAGAATGCTGCGGCTCGTCTGGTCTTCAACCTCCCCAGACACTCCCACGTAACTCCCCTGCTCACTACCCTCCACTGGCTGCCTGTTATAGCTCGCATCAAATTCAAAACATTGGTTCTAGCATACCAGGCAGTCAAGGGATCAGCCCCAGCATACCTTCACAAGATTTTCAAACCCTACATGCCAGCCAGATCCCTCCGTTCTGCTACCTCAGGACGCCTAGCACCTCCCCCTCTTCGCACCTGCACTTCCAGAACACGTCTCCTGTCTGTTCTGGCCCCACGATGGTGGAATGACCTCCCTGTGGGGTCAGAACAGCTGAGACTGTGACCCATTTCAAACGACGACTGAAGACCCACCTCTTCAGGCTGCACCTCTCCCCATCCCTCCCTTCCCCCCCGTAAATGACTAAACTTAGGGGTGTAACTAGGCAGCTGTTTAATAGGTGACTTAGTTGATGCGCCAGTCTTAACGACTACTTGTATTTTTATTTATTTTTATTTTTCCATAGATTGCGTTGTTGCCGTTTTCGTTGTTAGTGTTAATCAGTTTAACCACCAGGGTCCAAGTTGAACTATGCGGTTGTTCCCTGTACTTGGACCGGTACTTCTCTCTAGGGGTTTCGTCATACTTGTTCTTGGTTATGGTTATACACTTTGTTGTACGTCGCTCTGGATAAGAGCGTCTGCCAAATGCCTGTAATGTAAATGTAATGTAATGTTTCTTTTTACTTTTCAAAGATATCCAAAATCGTGAATGCACATGAATTTATGCTTTGCGTTTCCATGTTGAAAGCATTGCCAGTGACACCAATGCTCAACAATGTACTGGACTGTTAGTATCAACCATAAATTCCCTTACAAGTACACTAAATTACGCACTTAATTCTGATTGGTGATTGATTACAATTGAAATTGCTTGCGAATTGCCTCAGCTAACGGTATTGCATGAAATGACATCAAACGCAACGCATTGCAGCAACCAACGTTTTGTGGAAATTGCTTCGTGTAACAAGACCCTAACAACCTCTACTGGCAACTGAAAGCAACAGAGTTCTAGAGCACTGACTTAGAATTTAAAAAAAAACATTCCAAAAAACCTACTCTTCAAAGGGTTAAACCTCAGTGTGATTATGATTATTCATTTGGTTGGCATTAGACACACTGAGCTCCGACACGCTCTCCGTCTTTAAGTGTGGGCTCAAAACACACCTCTTTAATAAACCCCAAAGGCCCAGTACAATGAGGGGGACTCTGTGCTGTTGGAGGTGCCGTCTTTCGGATAAGACGTTAAACCCAGGTCCTGACTCGCTGTGGTCATTAAAGACCCCATGACACTTGTCACAAAGAGTAGGGGGTTCCCTGGCGTCCTGGCTAAATTCCCAACCTGGCTCCCTCAGACTTGCCACCTAATCATCCCCCGATTTAATTGGCAAAAAAAAACGTTCTCCCCCTCTCCACCTTAGCTTATGTGTGGTGAGCGTTCTGGCACAAAATGGCTGCCGTGCATCACCCAGGTCACCCATCTCATCTCTGTGAAGCACTTTGAGCGTTCGCTAAAGCGCTATATAAATGCAACGATTCATTCATCCATTCAATCTTTACCCATTCCTTTAGTTAAAGATGTCTGGGAGGGGTAAATCTGGACCATAGAGCTGTTACGTGAGCTGAGCTGAGTGTGCTGTTGCCCCACCACAGCATGTGAACGCTCTGGTTTGCTGTTCTGTCCCGTGTACACAATGACGTAACCGGGATGCCTAGACGCACCACCTCAGCCCTCTGAACTGCGTATCAGTATACACTTCTTGCCTTGGACCTCCTATTTTACCTGCTAATTCAACACCTCAGTCTGTGACCTGCCCGACCCATTTGACTAACTGCTCTGATAGCTTCCTCATTATATTTCTGTTACCATTCATTCTGTCTTTACTATTACATCAGGCCAGCTGGTGGAGGATGAGCTCCCTCTCTATAGCCAGGTGTCTCCTGAGATTTCTTCCTCCATTTGGGAGGTTTTCTTTTTTTTTTTTTTTACCATCGTTTCAGAGTTTTCCTTCCCACTGGGGAGTTAAAATAAAAAAAATTTAACCTTGGTCTGGTTTTTGCCCAATTTCCTTTTTCTTGTTTTCTCTGTAAAGCATCTCTGTGACAGTGTACCTGTAAAAAGTGCCATGCTAATAAAAACAGATTGAACTGAACGGAATGCACACATTATTATTAACTTTTGTAGACGATGACTCAACGATAACGTTAAAGCCACGTTCAAAGAAGAAGAGTGTGGTAACAGACAGTCTGAAAAGACCAGGTAAAAAGAAGCATAAAAACAGTTAAACACGTCCTTCTTTAAAGCACACACATTGCGCATATTGTTCCAAGAAAGAACACACTGCAAAATTCTAAATATCTGAGTTTTGGGGAAGTATTCTAAATCAGTCGATTACACTGCACGCAGGCCAAGTAACTGTCCATGTAAAAGTGTCCCTGGCCAAACCTGATATGCAATGACCAAATATAGACTTGGGAAAATATGTCAAAATATGAAACATTTAAAAAATATAACCCCTTTTTTAACTTATGATGGGGGTCCCCTGGGCGCCTGTGGGCATGGGTGGGGGGTCCCTGAGTGAGAAAAGCTTACAGGAAGCAGAACCTGTGACTAAATGAAACTGTTTTGTACGGAATACGACGTTCATGATCCTACACCAAGTTCTATAGTGTTCGGATGAATAACTGAATGCTACACGCATTCGAATAAAGTGGTTAGAAAAACACAGCGGCTGGTGTTCCGCTGTGCTGAAAAAGCCATTTTTTCCCGAAACCCTTTCTCCCCCCCGTGTTATTTTACATGTACTCAGCAAGGATGACAAAGCCGGGGGGGGTGGGGGGCGGGTTGGTGGGGGGGGGGGGGGTGGGGGTGTTAGGGACAAGCGCTCATCCATCTTTAAGAGGAGGTGTCAGAATAATGAGATCCTGTCCTCTCCCAAAATGGAAGACCACCTGGAAGGGCTGAGAAAAAAATTAAGTACAGCGACGGGGGGAGGGGGGAAGGGGGTGTTTGGCTTGGGCTTCAAGACAAATCTGGTTTTCTTAGACTCGGGCTGGATGCGCAAGAGAGACTGCTGGTGTTAGGCAGGAGAACAGGAGTGAGAAAATGTGGGAGGAATACTCTGGGGGGTGGGGGGGGGTGGGTTAGGAGTGAAGGAAAGCAGAAAGAGAGGTAGAAAGAGGGGATGAAGGGAAATATACAGAGAGATAACTGCAGTCGCATGCGGTCCAGAAGGTCAGCAGGCAACATCGTCTGATGGACGCGAGCCTAAAAGACTAAAAACATTCTGGAGCGCAGCCTTCTATCCAGTGAATGGCAGCACACCCACGGCCATGTTTCACCGTTAGCTATATAAAGACGGTTGGCAGAATAACACTGTTTCACAGAAGAAGGCCCCTGCTGTGAAGGTTTCACTCTTTGGCTTCATAAAAATGTTTTAAAAAAGGTGTGGATTTTTATTAATATAGTTTCTGTCATCCTTCTGATGTAAATCCTCTATTTTCTTATTTTCTTTCTTTTATAGGACATTCACTTCCTTGCATTTTTTACTTCAATTTTTCTTCTTTTCATTTTTTTTTTTGCTACCTCCCTCCTGATCCACACTCTTTCATTTCTGAATGACTGTTCTCCGCTCTCTCTGTCTGCCCTGTTTTCCCTCCCTCTCTCCCACCTTTCCTCCCTCTCTCCCTCTGCGGCTCTTATCCTTCATCTCGCCTTTCTCACTTCTTTCCCCGTCCTCATCTTTTCTGCTCCCTCGCACACTCCTTCGTTCTCTTTCCATGTATCAAGACATCCTCTCGACTCCTCACGCGTCCGTCAAATGTTCACGGTCGCCGAACACCTTCCACAGACCTTCACGGTTGTCACACACCTGTCACAGACGTTCACGGTCATCGCGCACCTCTAACAGACACGTAATTGTCACATGCCTGTCACACACACACACACACACACAGCACTGTCACACACCTCACACACACAGTCGTCACACACCTGTCACACACACGAAACTGTCACACGCCTGTCACGCACACGCAGTCACCACACACGTCTCTCACACACACACACACACCCGTCAGACTCTTTTCAAATATTTGCGGTTATATTTAAATCTTTCATACTGTGCAATGAAATTTGCATATATATATATCACACTGAATGGTTTCACACCTTTGGACAAAATGTAATAGTAGACAAATGGAAACAGAGTAAACAGAAAACACTTTTTTGAAATTATTATTTCATTTATTTCATGAGAAAAGTTATCAAACACCCGTATCACCCAGGTGAAAGAGTAACTGCACTTTTAGATACTAAAATTAAACAAATGTAACTGATAATTAGATTTAGCTGATTGAACACAGCCAGGCTTGATTGCAGCCAGCCCTGTTGAATCTAATACCTCACTCATGTTGAACCTCACCGTCAGTGTGAAGCAGTCACCACAAAGTTTATGCTCTTTTTGCTCTGTCTCTTGCCTTGCTACTCTGTAAAGTGTCTTTGAGACAGTTCTCTGTAAAAAGCACTATACAAAAATAAAATTGAATTAAACTGAATTGAATACAGGCACTCTATGCCACGATCGAAAGAAATTTCAGAAGAGAGGAGAAAAAAGTTGTTGAGATATATCAGTCTGGAAAGGGTTACAAACCCATTTCTAAGGTTCTGGTACTGCAAGAAACCACAGCGAGAGCCAAATGGAGCACAATTGGAACAGAGGCGATTCTGTTTGCCCACCAAATGGTTTCCAAGGGCACAGTGACAACTCATCCAGGGACGAAAGATCCCACAAAGCATCCAAAGAACTGCAGGCCTCTCTAACCCCAGCTGAGGTCAGTGCTCATGGCAGCACCATAAAAAAGAGACTGGGCAAAAATGGGATTCGTGGGAGAGTAGCGAAGGTCGAAACCACTATAAACCAAGAGGAACCTCAACGCTCATCTTACATTTGCAAAAAGAAAAACAAAAACCTATTCTTTTGGAATTATGTTCTATGGAATGATGAGTCAAAAGTAGAACTTTTTGGATGATGTGGGTCCCATTATATCTGGCGTAAAGCAAATACTGAATTTCACAGTAAGAACATCATACCAACAATGATGGTGGTAGTGAGATGGTGAAGGGGTGCTTTGCTGCCTTCACGACCTGGACGACTTGCCGATTTGCGACTTGCGAATTAGGGACCACAAATTCTGCTCAGCACAAGAAAACTTTTAAGGAGATTGTCCAGTCGTCTGTCTGTGAGCTGAAGCTAAAGCATAATTGAATTACACAAAAGCAAGGCCACATCTGAATGGCTGAAAAGAAACAAAGTTAAAGTTTTGGAGTGGCCTAGTCAAAGTCCTGACTTGACCCCAGTAGAGATGTTGTGGCAGGACCTGAAACCAGCAATTCATGCTTGAAAACCATTTGTCTGAATTAAAGCAGTTCCTCAAAGAAGAGTGGGCAAAAATTCCTCCACAGCGATGTGAAATACTGATCAAATTACAAGATGCATTAAGCATTGAGTTTAAGGGGTCAGTTAATGTGTTTTTCGTTTAACTTTTAAAATTAAATATATAAAATCATTCAAAAACGCATTTAGTGTTTACTCAAGTTTCCTTTGTCTAAATATTACATTTTGTCTAAAGATCTGAAACCACTCAGTGTGACAAATATGCGATAGAGGAAAACAGGAAGGGGACCAATGCTTTTTCACGGCACTGTATCTTTGAAAAAAAAAACCAGAGTAATCGCAGAAGTGGTCATAATCCACCTCTCAGAGATGCATGTGGTCATCACACACACACACACACTTATGCACACACACACACACATGCACAGACACACAAACACCCACACCCATACGCACACAAACCCACACCATACACAACCACACACCACACTCAACACACACCCACACGTACCTCTCGCACAACACACACACACACCACACACACACACCACACCATACACACACACACAAAACACACACACACACACACACCACTCACACACAACACACACACCGTACCTCACCTCGCACACATACACACACACACACACCCACACCCATACACACACACACACACACACACACACTGTACCTCACCTCTCGCACACATACACACACACACACCCACACCCACACACCGTACCTCACCTCTCACACACACACACACACACGTACTCACCTCTCGACACACACACACACACGCACACACAACGTACTACCTTCACACACACACACACACCGTACTACCTCACACACCACACACACCACACACGTACTCACCTCCACACCACACAACACCACAACACAAGTACTCACCTCCACACACACACACACACACACACACACACAGTACCTCACCTCTCACACACCCACACACCGTACCTCACCTCTCGCACACATACACACACACACGTGCACAAACACATACAATCACACGCACACACACACAGTACCTCACCTCTCACACACACACACACACACACACACACAGTACCTCACCTCTCACACACACACACACACCACCACGTACTCACCTCACACACACACACACACACAGTACCTCACCTCTCACACACACACACACACACACACACACACACACACACCGTACCTCACCTCTCACAGACGCGCACAGTCCAGGCTGCGATGATCCACAGAGAGATGCTGAAGACCAGCAGCACGGTCCCAGGGCAGATGGTCATCAGGGTCTTCATCACGAACCGGGTGTTGAAATGCACCTGAACACACAACCACACGCACGCACACACACACACACAGCTGTGGTCACACCTCCAGAAGCCTGTTCTGCGTGTGCAGCTTGCGGTGTAGGTTGGTGTGACCACCTCCCCCCATGGGTTGGTTGACAGAAGAAAACGTGATGACCCCTGACCTTGCTCAGAACTGAGAGGGCAAAGAGAGAAGGACAGTGCCCCCTAGCGGTCCCATATGGTAGTAAGACTGACCATGTTCAACCTAGATACTCACATCTGGCCAGAGATCCCATCCACCTGGCGTCCCAGGTCTAAAACAGTCCCTGTTTAGAGGGGAAGAATGAAAACCAGCAGTACTACTGCTCTTGAGGGCCAGATTTGAGTATTCCAGATACTGACAGAGAGACAGCGATACAGACAGAGAACGAGCAAGAGAGAGAAAGATAGAGGTGAAGATAGAGAGTGAGAGAGAGAGACAGAGGGAGAGAGAGAGAGTAACCACCCACCCCATATAAACATTGTACATATATATTGATTTACTTCTGTTGCTGTTGTTGCTGTTATTGTTGTTATTGTTATATATTATTATATTTATTATTATTATTTTAATATTATTATTTTACATACTATTTACATGTATGATTTGGCAATAATTACATTTGTATTTCATGTCAATAAAGCAACGTGAATTGAATTGAATATAGTGTTTATAGTGTGAGAGAGACAGCGGGAGAGAGACAAAGAGACACAGAAACAGAGATAGACCGAGCAAGAGAGAGAGAAAGAAAGATAGAGAGGAAGGAGAGAGAGAGAAACAGAGGGAGAGAGACAGATAGACTGCAAGCAAGAGAAAGAGGGAGGGAAAAGAGGGAAAAATTAGCCTCCTGAATTTGTAGGTGTCACTTTAAAAAAAGCAGGAACAGGGTGACGCTGCAGGAGAGTCTCAGCGGCGTGTGGACGCGTCCGCTAACGCTCACGATGGGGTCGGAGAGGAAAATCTCCCATCAGGCCAGAGCGCACGAACACAGAGCGCGGCACGGACTCCGGCGGGGAAGCCGCCGGCGCCGCGGAGGGGAACTGGGTCAGGCGCCCAATCGGAGAGAGCAGCCGTGACAGTTCGGCCCCGCCCAGACGCGGGTCAGTAACCGCCATCGTTGATGCCAGGATGCTACTGAGGGGACCCCTCCGCAAGGTTCACCTCTGGCTCAGCGCAAGGGAACTGTGGGACAGATTGTGGGACACTGATGTGGACCCCTCCTCTATAAAAGCACTCGCTGTCGGGCCACAGACCTCAGGATCAGCTCGCGATTCGATAATCGCATCACATGAAAAAAATGCCAACGAGCCTATTCTCACACGGACGGCGCTCGTGTAAAGAGTGCAATCGAACAATCCAAACACGTACAAGCAGCCTCCTGAAAGCGCTGGAAACTTCCACCGCTGATGAAATCAGCAAAGCTCTTAACGCTACCGGAATTACGAAAATAACAGACTCCTTAACAAACAGTCCCCACTTAACAGGATTTAACAAGAGGGAAATCCAACTGGCAGTGCTTTTGTGCAGTGCTTTTCTAACACGGTATTCAAAGCACTTTCCAAAAAAGAAATAACACAAAAAAGAAGACAGAACGTACCTTTAAACCCTAAGGCAACAGTTGTATCGTCAAAGTGAAAACCCAGGTACACACTTAGTTTAACACTCAACAATACAAGCCCTCCAAAAACTTAAAAGCGACACTCAACTATTTATTTTTAGACCCTGAACACAAAACATCACATCGCTGTTGAATAAACGTGACCTGGTTCTGATGTTACCCACAAAACAAGACTGCAACAATACCCAGCTCCCTATTAGAAAAGTTATGCCAACTTAAACACGACCAGGTCAACACCTACATATGGCTGGACCGGCCGACCAATGGCGTAACTTCATAACTCGGCCGACCAATGGCGTAATTTCATAACTCGGCCAACCACTGGTGCAACTTCGTCATTCACTCAAGTCACTCGGTCACAGACATTTGCGTTCGTAGGGCTGGCCCCGCCGTTGCGGTCCAGCCAAAAAAGACGAAGTGAATGATTTCCAGATGAAGGCCACGCCTCAGGCCAACACTCTCTGTATCACAATATTGGAAAACATGAAAAATGACACTTATCAAGGCCTGACAATCGATACCCGAGGGACGTTGTGACCGCAATTGAATGCGCCAACAGACCCAGCCAAAGCAGTTTTATTCAATCAAAAGAAGAATTCATGACCATGAAAATATGATTCAAACTCAAGTTTCTTACTGTCGTTCGTGCTACATGGAAGTGAAATATGCAACAACCAAGAACGTAACATAACCAGCTAGAATGTTGAACTAAAAAGCTGATTAAACTATATGTGCATATGCACATATGAATATGATCCATAAAATAAGCGATCCATGTCTGAAAATAGGGCTGGAAATAGGCCATTTCCGTTAGTAGTCACATTTCGGGTACACCTAAAGGAGTCCTACCAAAATGCCCCAAAAAGGATCCCTTCAATCGAGCCTGAAATACGTTCATTTAGCTGCCAATCACTGATGATGTTGATGAGTGTGAGCTTCAGACTCAGACCACTCCATTAAAAGCCAAACGCTGTGTATGACACAGTGCTGCGGGTGGCGCGATGGCTAACACTGTCGCCTTACGGAAAGAAGGTCCTCGGTTCGATTCTCCGGCTTCCTCCCACAGTCCAAAGACATGTAGGTAGGCTAGTTGGAGGCTCTAAATTGCGAGATAGATTGGCAACCTGGGAAAGGCTCCAGCACCTCCCACGACCCCGACCAGGAAGAGGCGGGTATGGATAATGGATGCACGGACCGCTTTGCCGTCAATGACGCACCTCGGAAATGGATCCTAACGAAATTCGGACGAAATGGCCGCGAAATACCCAGATCATGTGACCAAAACAGGTCATGTGACCGCCGCGAGGTAGGAGAGGTTGAGATAGACGCACGGAGGTAAAGACGGGCAAATTTGTTCTGAGAAAATAAAATAAAATAAAATAAAAGCAGTGCTTCCAGGTTGTATTGCATTTTCAGACACGGAAAAACCAGCAGTCTTACTGGATAAAGGAGATACAACTTCAGCCGCTGTTATATATCCTTCTGAGACTTGAGAGAAAAAAAAGTTTAAGAATTTTTTGGAGATAATACAAGTGTCTTGGATGACACGTTGCAGTGAAAATCTTTTTGGAGACTCATGTCCCTTCTAGGGGACAAAAATGAATTACTGGATCTTTGGAGGATGAGTAGTTGCCTGTCATCACCTGAGAGATACACACTGACCGCCGCACTCAATGTGCTGCGAGCTCCACAGATATTTGGGACAAATAAATATCTTTTTTTGATTTGGCTCAGTACTCCACACTTTTAGATTTGTAATCAAAGATTTCACATAGGGTTAAAGTGCACATTATCAGTTTTTATTTAAGGGTATTTCTATACAGGTATTTCTATTTCACCATATAGAAATTATGTCCTTTTTTATACATAGCGTTATTGTGATTAGTCGGGTGTGTTCAATTGCTTCCTTAGTGCAGGTATAAGAGGGCTTTCAGTATAGTCTATTCTCCTAATTGCCTTCGGAGTCTATTATTGGCGTTTGTCAACATGAGCCGTGCCAATGAAAGTCAAGGAAGCCATTATGAGGCTGAGAAATAACAAAAAAAAACTATGTCTATGCATAAAACGTGCTGTGATTTCTACATTACTGCATATCAACTGTTGTTATTGCTACCGTGGTTAATATTCACTGAATTACAATGAAAAGCAATAACATCCCCCCCGAGTTCAGCCGTATAATTTCCTGTCTACTCTTTGTCACCGTTGGTAATGCTCCCTGTCTAATGTCATGCCAATAACGCACCTTGAAATTCAAATTGATTCGAGAAAGAGGGCAAGAGGAAAGCAAGAGGGAGGAGGGAGGGAGCGAGGGAGTGGACAGGGGAGGAGAGAGAGATTTTAGGAGAGACAGAGAGAGGAGACTGGGGACTGAGAATTCATAGTCTACCATTCATTGTATATTGTTGTATCTTGTAACCACTGCTTTGGCAACACAAGTACCTATATTTTTCATGCCAATAAAGCACTTTGAAATTGAAAATTGAGAGGGGTGGCCAGTGGAGAGAGGAAAAACAGAGGAGGGAAAGTAAAAGGGACACAGTTTGGCAGTTTGAGCTCAACGTCCGCACTATTGGGACATTGCAGTCCTTTCTTGTAATGTGCATATAAACAAAACATAAAAACTCACTCTGTTTATGCCATACCAAGGTAGAGAGAGAGAGAGAGAGAGAGAAAGAAAGAAGAGAGAGAGAGAAAGAAAGAACAGAGAAAACATGAAAATGAGAGAGAGGGGGCAGGGAACTACAGACATACAGACAGACTGACAGACAGACGTCCAGCGCTGAAGCGCTCCCTGGCGCCCCCCGGAGGCCGGCGGCTCTGACCTTGTTCAGCGCCCCGATGCTGCGGGACGAGGCGTCGGTGAAGAGCTTGCTGTGCAGGAGCATGACGCGGGCGATGAGGTAGAGCCGCAGGAACATGGGCACCGACAGCACCATGTCCAGGTCGGCCTCCACCACCGAGGGCGTGTAGGAGAAGGCCAGCCGCGCCCGCCACTGGAAGGTGAAGTCGCCGGGCACCGGGTGCACCGCCGACACCAGCAGCTCCAGGGCGATCAGCAGCACCCGCTCCGTCGTCATGGCGATCCGCCAGTCGTCCGCGCCGTTGTCGATGACGAAGAGCTGCGAGAGAGAGGGCGGGTGGGGGGAGGGGGGGAGATTCTGTTCGTTAAGTAGCGGCATTACTCGTGGCGGTACAAGCTAACAGGTCGCTAACAGGTCTCTTTGTAGTGTGAGCATTTCCCACTAGGTGTGTTGAGATCTGCGTAGTACTTCCGTGCATATTTATACATACACGCACAGGTGAAATGTTAAAATGCCAGTGGCTCAGGCATTATTCTGATTGGTAGAATTATCATTACTGCGCTTAACCCTTTAAGGTATAAAAACACAGATATGTGATTAGAATGTTCTTGACTGAACATTCTGATGCTGATGTGACAATCGCTATGGTAATCGAAAACAATGGAGTTCTAGAACAGTGGTTCCTAACCTCTGGGACTACCCCTGTGTATGCTGGTTTTCGTTCCAGCCACAATTGCAATCCGAGAATTTTAACAAGTTGTTATTTTTCTTAATTAGGTGATTTTCATATTTAGAAGGATTATTTACCCACTTAAACCACATTATGTCAGAAATAGCTATGCGTGCAATGAAGAATAAAATTTCCATGTTCATATTCTGCTAATTGTGCTACATTGCGAACAATTACATAAAAAGGTAAATTATTTTTAACTGATCATTAAAGACTGAGGTGAATCATTAGGCTTCTAATTGGTCAAAGTGTGGACACCTGGCCACTAAAACTAACCATCTGGGAGATAATGAAGAATTTACAGGCAAAACAAATGACAAGCCAAACCTGAATTGTGTTAATAAATTTCAGGAAACTAAACACATGTTCAGGAGTCTATTGATTTACTTCAGACTGCGAATTGGTCCAAAAATGTTGGTACCTCTTCTATTTAATTGTTTGCAATACAGCACAATATGAACGTGGGAATTTCATTGTTCCTGGTTATTTTTGACATAATGTGGCTTAAGTGGGTAAATAATCCCTCTAAACATTATAATTAACATGATAATTATTTTAATTCTTACAATAGTTAAAAACAGGAGAGGTGAAGGTACAGTAGACTATGAAAGACATCTGTTAGGTCTGTCTTTGTTAGGTCTATCTTTCAAAGAGAACATCAGCTATGTTCAACGTCAGCCATGTTCTCACCTGTAGGAATACATGATATCACAGTAGGTATGTGTATGTGTACCGCTGTGTGCAACCGTGTGTGCATTGTGTGTCAGTGTGTGAGTCTGCGTTTTTTTTTTTTTTTTTTTTGAAACGCAGCCTCGTCATGGTGACTGTTGCCAAGGCGACAACATCAAAGACCAGCCAAGCTTAATTACGGTCCCCAGTGAGAGAGAGGAGGGAGAGAGAAGGAGAGATTGCATAAATACAGTAGGAAGAGTCAATGTGCAGCATTTGACAGTAGAGACTATACACACACACACACACATATATTACATGCATATGTATGAGTATATATTTATGTGTATATGTATGTATGTATGTATGTGCGTGTGTGTGTGTCTGTGTGTCTGTGTGGGGGCGTACATGTGCTGAATCTGTCTTCTCATGATGACACTTCACCAGCGTGAAGGTGGTTTTTAATTTCTGGGACTAAATATTCACTGTTTTTTTTTAAAGGAGATTAAATTCACCAGCCAGGCCAATAAGCATGAGTATAGGGAAACAACACCACAGTGTGTATCTTCCCCTGAAAAACAACTACCGACACAAACTGGGACATCCCTATCCCTGGGCACAAGGCATCCCTATCCCTGGGCATAGGGAATCCCTATCCCTGAGCATGGGGCATCCCTAACCCTGCACACGGGGCATCCCTAACCCTGGGAATGGGGCATCCCTATCCCCGGCAGGGGGCATCCCTAACTCTGCACACAGGGCATCCCTTACACTGGGAATGGGGAATCCCTAACCCTGGGCACGGACCATCCCTGGGCAGGGGGCTTCCCTAACCCTGGGCAGGGGGCATCCCTAACCGTGGGCATGGGGCATCCCTATCCCTGCACACAGGGCATCCCTAACCCTGGCAGGGGGCATCCCTTTTCCTGGCACATGACAAACGAAACCATAACAGAAATTATTCAGTACTACACTGCTGTCAGGAAATGCAAATCCCCCCCCCACAGCCGCCCCCCCATTGTCCCTTCCTGTCCCCACTATTAATGTCTCCTGGTCTCTCTCTTTCCGCACATTCACTCTCTCTCTCCCTCCTTCCACCTCTCCTTTCTCCCTATCCCACTCTCTCCCTTCTCACTCTCTTTCTGCCATCTCTCTCTCTCTCTTCCCTCTCTCTCTTTCTCCCTCCCCCTCTCACTCTCTGTGTCACCCCTTACTTCCTTGTTAAATCACCCTGGGACCCTATAAATAATTAAATTCCATTAGGAATGGTAATCTGTCAATTAAAGAGCTGGAGAAATGACAACCCCCCCACCCCCTCCCCCTCCCCCCTGCACCCAGTGTGCCCCCGCATAGTCCAGGCACCAACACACTCCATCATGAAAGAGGGAGAGAGAGAGCGAGAGAGACAGAGACAGAGGAGAGAGAGAGGAGCGGTGGGTGACAGCCCATGGAGAGAAGTCGGGCGGCTGGTGACCCTTTCCTTTTCGACGAGGACCCGGGTCAGCTTTAATTGCGCTAACCATAGCATACACTGGCTCCGAGACGACGCCCACAGCTCAGCAGACGGCCTGGTCACAGAGCGCCATTCAGTACACTACAGCCCCCCCCCACCCTGGGGTAATTCCGTAATGAACAGCTTTCGCAAAGAAAAGGAACGACTACTCATGCATAAAACAAAGCCAGAAGGTACTTGCTGCCACGCCAGTTCGTACGCGCGAGATCGCTATTCGGATACCCCATTACCCCTGATGGCCCGGAACGTCACGTTTACGAACTCGCGTTCGACGCCAGCCGCCTCGCGCCTGGGGATTTATTTCGCTCCGTGGCGTTAAACCCTTTTCTCCCACCGCCGCTTCTCAGCTGAAAACTGCTCCGTCGTCCCGGCAGAGCACGATTCCTGACAACGTTCGGGGGGGAAAACGAATGTTTTACGGGCGGCTGTATTCACGGACGTTCCTTTGAGCGTCGTGAATATTTCGGGAGCTAAAGAGGAAGAAGGTGGGAAGTCGTTTCTTCTCCAGGCGCTCGGCTCTCTGGGCTGCGTCTCACGACGACACAGATGCCCTGAAATCACCAGGGCTACTCAGGAACGGGCCACTGCTCTTCATTACAGGGTAAAACTCAAAGGGGGAAACCTTTATAGCCGCTCGAAAAAAGAGGAAGAAATATAGCTAGTAAAATGATGAACCGATGACCTGAGGGCCTCATTTATTTCATCTGGAAGAGCTTGTAGGAAACCCCTCAGATACACCAAACGGTGCTTCGAGGTCACCAACAGCAAGAAACCAAAACTTACCACGTCAAGGTCACCAACTGTAAGAAAGCCCTCCGCAAACCAAACAGCGGACGTATCGGAGTGGCGAAGGAACGACTGTAGTCTCACCCGCTGTTATATCAGTTATCCAAGAGTAGACTCCAAAAGTAATGTTTTAACCTTTCCTCTGTGCTAACAGTTAGACAGAGGAGACTGCTGTCCACCAGTACTGCGGCTCTATACGAATCGCTATCTAACTTGGTGGATGCGGACATGTCTTTGGCTTGTGTAGCCAGCATAAATACAATTGTGTATCCTGTTTTTGACACTAGTGTATAGGCCAGTGACTATGGGGTAGATAGATATCCATAAGTTCTATGTGTATGCTAGGACCTTAAAACTGCTAGGTGTGCCCCGGTAAGAGTCAAAGAGGAATGGCAGGTTAAAATGAATGAAGTTTATTGTTCAGTGTGTTTAGTAATAATGAGAATATACAATGGTGAAAAATGTGAGTGGTGAAATGGCTATATGTGTACGTTGACAAGTCTCTCCGAATCACTGCACATTTCCCTTTATATACAAAGTGAAAGCAAAACATCAATGAGGACACAACCATGGCAAAACAGCATAGATGAATGATCCTGCTTGCACTACCTCTGTAAGCACATCACACCAGGCTAACCTTTGTATTTGGCTGGGTGCTGTCCCATCGGTATAAAGATCTTCAGTCAGCACCCCACCACCAAAGACACCAACTTGTTCCCCATGGCGTCATCCAGCAGTACAAAACATGATTACATTGTATTATGGAGAACCTGAAGTTCACATAATGCTGGTCCAGTAGGATGTTTTGTGACTGAGCACCGTCTCTTCTTCACAGTTGCTGACTCTCTGTCAGCACAGTAAACAGTCTGTTTTACTTTCAGGGTCTGATAAGAGGCAGACTTCTGTGAAGCTGTAAACTCACATTTCCGCAACATTTTGCAATTGTGGAAGTTCTAAATAGTTGACCAATACCAAGGGAAGGTGCAAGGTTAGGTTATAAACACACAACATAACCTACCCATCTGGGGCAAGGTTAGGTTATAAACACACAACATAACCTACCAACCTGGAGCAAGGGTAGGTTATAAACACACAACATAACCTACCCACCTGGGGCAAGGGTAGGATATAAACACACAACATAACCTACCCATCTAGGGCAAGGGTAGGATATAAACACACAACATAACCTACCCACCTGGGGCAAGGGTAGGTCATAAACACACAACATAACCTACCCATCTGGGGCAAGGTTAGGTTATAAACACACAACATAACCTACCCACCTGGGGCAAGGGTAGGATATAAACACACAACATAACCTACCCATCTGGGGCAAGGGTAGGTTATAAACACACAACATAACCTACCCATCTGGGGCAAGGGTAGGATATAAACACACAACATAACCTACCCACCTGGGGCAAGGGTAGGATATAAACACACAACATAACCTACCCACCTGGGGCAAGGGTAGGATATAAACACACAACATAACCTACCCATCTGGGGCAAGGTTAGGTTATAAACACACAACATAACCAACCCATCTGGGGCAAGGGTAGGATATAAACACACAACATAACCTACCCACCTGGGGCAAGGGTAGGTTATAAACACACAACATAACCTACCCACCTAGGGCAAGGGTAGGTTATAAACACACAACATAACCTACCCACCTGGGGCAAGGGTAGGATATAAACACACAACATAACCTACCCATCTGGGGCAAGGTTAGGTTATAAACACACAACATAGTCTACCCACCTGGGGCAAGGGTAGGTTATAAACACACAACATAACCTACTCACCTGGGGCAAGGGTAGGATATAAACACACAACATAACCTACCCACCTGGGGCAAGGGTAGGATATAAACACACAACATAACCTACCCATCTGGGGCAAGGGTAGGTCATAAACACACAACATAACCTACCCATCTGGGGCAAGGGTAGGTTATAAACACACAACATAACCTACCAACCTGGGGCAAGGGTAGGATATAAACACACAACATAACCTACCCACTTGGGGCAAGGGTAGGTTATACTGGCCCAAAAGCCTATTTTGTAGCACCATATACATCAAAGACCAAAATCAAAGCCATTCTACAACACTAAAACTTCGAAAGGCTTTATCAATATTTTGTTTCTTGTGCCATCCAGCTGTTTGTTAGATGCTGTTATCATTTTATAAATTCTGCCCTTATCTTCTGCTTGGACACATGACCCTGAAAGCTTGAGGGACTGACCTTCACCAAATCCAAGCAGGCAAATCGTTCTCAAAGTTCAGGTTTCTTCGACATGCAAATGTCACAAACGTACACACACACACACAAACACACACACACGCTCACATGTTAAGTGGATAGAGATAAGTGGTCAGAGGTAAGACAGAGAGAGAGAGAGAGAGTGAGAGAAAAAACACACACACACACACACACTCACATGTTAAGTGGATAGAGGTAAGTAGCCAGAGGTAAGGCAGAGAGAGAGAGAGAGAGAGAGAGAATAAACATACACACACACACACTCACATGTTAAGTGGATAGAGAGAAGTAGTCAGAAGTAAGACAGATAGAGAGAGAGAGAGAGAGAATAAACACACACACACACACTCACATGTTAAGTGGATAGAGATAAGTAGCCAGAGGTAAGGCAGAGAGAGAGAGAATAAACACACATATCTTTACATCTGAAAAGGACTCCAGAACAGCACCGTGAGGAAGCGCGTAATAATCCTTAAATCTTTATCAGCGTTTAGCCGCGGCTCTCGCTGCTCGCAGCATCAATTAGCCGTAATCGAGGACGGTGTGCAAACACGCGTACCGATGGAAGCGCCGCGAGAGCACGCTAATAAAGGGGGGGGGGGGGGAACGGCCCGCTGGCGGCGCTATCCTAGCCGCTAACAAAAGCCACCGCCGCCGCCGCCACCCGGCCCTCCCCAAATGTCACTCCGTCAAAACCCGAATCAGAACTCCCGCTCCCGCGTCCGCTTGGCCCCTCCGTCTCTCTCTCTCTGAACTGCACCGCCCGGCTCTCTCTGAAGCAACCGAAACAATAAGCCAGTCTTGACAAGTGCTTTAGTCTCATATTTGGACTTAAAATTGTATTTCTGTCACTGTTTTTGCCAAACGAGGCAAAAAGATTGCTAATGAGGTGAGGCGGTTTGACTCATTTCAAGATTCGCCAGGGACGAGACAACTGCACTTGTCAAGCAAAAACTAACTTAAAACAAGTTAATATTTTCTACTTGTGAGAAAATAATTACAATACCAAAACAGACAAAGAGTTTTTTGCAGTGTATCAGGAGACAAGAGCGTATTACTGAATTAGCAAAAGTGTGAATCTCCCTTTGGTGTGGCCATTCATGATTAGATTACCCCTAGGAAAATGCAGTATACTGCAATATATTTTAAATGTGTGCCCTTTTTTGAAAACATAATGATAATATATATTTCACTGCAACATTCATTTGAAAAAATGTATATTGCAATATCCGGTGGAAGTGGCAACAATTTGTGCACCGGCCTAGATATTGTTAAGTGTTGCAAAATGTCGATAATATATTTTACTTCAATATATTTTCAGTATATTTAATTTCCAAATAAATAATTGTTTGTCAGTAAGTGTGTCCACTCTGATTAGTTCAGCATACGTCACGTGTCTGACAGACACAGAAACACAAACACACACACACACACACACAGAAAAGGATAGAGGGAAATAAAGGAGAAGTAGGCAGAGGTATAACACAGACAGAGAGAGAGACAGAGTCCGAGAAAAAGAGATAATATCTTCCCTTTATTCTGCAGTCAAAGGAACAAGAAACACACCAATCTACCATCTTTAGAAATATGAAAAGAAGGATGGAAAGAGAGAGAGAGAGAAAGATAGACAGAGGCAGGAAAAAGAGAGAGAGCTACACCTCCCTCCTCTCTGAGGAGATGCGCTGTGAAGGAGTTACACTGCACGCGGTGTGTGTTTGCTCCCCGCCCGGCCCCACATTCAGAATAAGATGACAAGTCTACGGGGGTGAGGACGCTGGGATTGGGGGTGTTGCTTTTGGGGGGGAGACACAGCTCATTACTGCTGTGGGACGGGGGCTTACCCCTCATCACAGCCCCGAGAGCGTGGCTGATTCCCCCAAAAGCCAGCACTTTCTTCTGGATGTGTGCCCGCAAAGCTCTTGAGTGAATTAATTTCAGAGCTTTTACTTCTTCTTTTTTTTTTTTACTGTACTGTAGCTGACTGTATTCTTCTGAATGCTGATTGGACACCCTGTCTGCATCACGTACAGTACAGAGAGCACACACACAGGCTCATAGGTGCACATGCAATCCGAATCTCTGTCTCACACCCACCCACACACACACACACACACCTCACCCACAGCCACAGACCCCCAACACACATACACACACACACACACAGATGCACTCAGAGTCTCTCTCACAAACACAGACACAAACAAATGTGTACGTAGGCAAACAGTCAAACACTGCCTGGGAAAGTGATGGGGACACTGTTCGATAGGAGATGCTGTCTCTCAAGATGGGATGTAAAACCAACATCAGGGAATTCCCCCTGTTGGTCCTGGAAAACACTTGACAAACTCTGACCTGACCGGACTCTGTCAACATGTCCACCCTACCATCCCCCAGGTGAGCTCCACCTCACCTAATGCGTGGCGACCATTCAGGCACAAAATGGCTGCCGTTTCCCCTCTTTTAATTGCAAAAGGCTGTGAGATCACAAGGTGAAAGGTGGTCCATGAATGCAGTCCATTTCTGATGCAGTCCAGCTCAGCCAATACCCTGTTACACTGAAGCATGTCACATTTCCCTGTGGCGGCAGAACTTCATGTTGTGGTCAGGGAACTGGACTTGAAAACTGAGATCTGGATTCCAGGGAAGGGTATTACTGCCATTCCAGTGGGCAAAGCCAAAAACCCCATGGGCTTCTGGAAGAATCCAGGCAACGCAGACGGGTAATGTGTGAGTGCTGTTTGGTAAGAGCTGCGACTTGCGTGATGTAACGCAGCTGCAGTGTAACGGGCGAGCAGCAGGGGGCGCTCTTACCTGCACCTCGCGGGCGTGGTAGGCGATGATGAGCCCCAGCAGGATGATGGTCGACAGGCTGATGAGACACTTCAGGGCCAAGGAGTACATGGAGCTCTACAGAGGAAACACACACACACACACACACACACACGCGCACACACACACACACGCACGCACGCACGCATGCACACGCACCCACGCACACATGCACACACACATCAGCATTACTGCTATACAGCACTGCTGTGTCAAACAGCGCTCAGAACAAGGTAGAGTGGGTGGGTATCCAACAGAAGTTCAGGTGCATGGCAAAGACACATTCAAAGTAAATGTGCGCCTAACAAATGTGTGTGTGTGTGTGTGTGTGTGTGCACATGTGCGTATCAGTGTTTGTGTGTGTGCGCACATGTGCGTATCTGTGTTTGTGTGTGTGTGTGTGTGTGTGTGCATGCATGTGTTTGTGTGTGTGTGTATGCACGTATACATGTGTGTGTTTGTGTGTGTGTGCGTGCATATGTGTGTGTGTGTGTTTGCCTGGGTGTGTGTTTATCGTGTGTTTGTGTGTGTATGCCATGTTGAGTTTAACAGTGTCACATCCGAAGGTTCTCACAGAAACAGCACCCCCCCCATAGCATCCCCCCACAGCACCCCCCCACAGCATCCCCCCAGTGTCCCCCACAGCATCCCCCCACAGCATCGCCCCACAGCCTCCCCCCACAGTGTCCCCCCACAGCGTCCCCCATTTCCACACCTAAACTCGGCTTTCCGTCTCAATTCTCAACTCCAGCCCTGGTGCTCATCGACGGGCCCGAGCCCACACCCCTTCCTGAGTCCCTGCCAGCCTCACACGCGTGAGCGAACACGTCATTCATTCACGTAAAAAACCCGACAGCCCCCGCCCGAGTCCCCCTCCGACGTCAGGAGCGGCTCCACGTCCGCCTCTGCGTGAGGCTGATCAGCCCAACGCGGCTCGTTACCCAACCGCGCGACATTTCGAGCTCATCGGCATCCTAACGGAAGCCTTCGCTATTCCCTCCGCGTCTATAAAAAAAAGAAAAAAAGAAAAAAAAGAAGCTCTCTTCCTGGTTCCTGTGCTTCCCCATTTCAGACTTTAAACTGCCATTCGCTTATACGCTTCACCGTTGCCTGTCGCCTTGCCCCCCCAACCCCCCCCACCCCACGGCCACGAGCGGGGGGGGGGCAGGGAAGACCGTCGGACGAAAGATGCGGAACGGCGGCGTCGGCGGGGACGTGCGGCGAGGGCCTCTAATTGGGCGGCCGGTGACAGCAGCTTGTGGAGAGAGAGAGAGAGAGAGAGAGAGCGTCGGAGCGGGGTTCGGCGGAGCGAATCAATTAAGCAGCCGGGCCTCCGGAGGTCACGCCCCCCCCCCCCCCGCCCCCCTCCCCCCCTCCCGGGGCGCTAATCAAACGTCCGCTGCCGCGTTCCGGACTCTTCTACATTTCCCACACGGCGGGGTCCTCCCGGCAGACGCGTTAATGAAGAGGGGGCGGTCCCCACGCAAGTCGCCTCCACGGCGCCGTGCACCGCTCAAACGACGCTGGGCGCGGGGCGCGAGGGTACGAGCGCGAGGGGGGCCGCGTTGGCGGTGCGCTGCACAGCGAATCCGACTCGCTAGCCCCAGAGGCTCGGGGGGGCTACGCACGCGCAAAAGAATACCCTACCGACGTAGCTCAGGAGGTAAGGGCGGCTGACTGGCAGTCGGAGGGTTGCCGGTTCGATTCCCCCGCCCTGGGGCGTGTCGAAGTGTCCCTGAGCAAGACACCTAACCCCTAACTGCTCCCAACGAGCTGATTGGTACCTTGCATTGCAGGCTTTCACCGTTGGTGTGTGAGTATGTGTGTGTGAGTGTGAGTGTGTGTGTGAGTGTGAATGGGTGAATGAGAGGCATCAATTGTATAGCGCTTTGGATAAAAGCGCTATATAAATGCTGTCCATTTACCACGGGGCTCATTTCTGAATATTTTTGATTAATTTCTTCCAGTCGACCGAGCGGGAGCTTCCAGACGTACTTACGGCACGTTTAAAAAAAACGACGATGGCGCATTAAACGCTATTTCTGTCGGGTAAGCCGCGCGGTTCTTCGGGACGGGGATCTGCCCGAAAAGGGCCCCCTCCGTGAATGTTTTATGGGAGCTCCAGATTTCGTTCCGCGGCCCGACCCCTACGAGGGCTTCCAGCCCGTAAAATCCTAAAAATAACGGAATTGCAGCAACTCATCCGTGAACCAGCCCCCGCGCCGTGAGTGCTTTACTGCGTGCGTAAAACGCTGCTTCGACGGACCGCTCTTCCCCTATCGCCGCTTCCACGGCCAACGGCTTCCGTGGTCCGCCAGAGCCAAGGCCGCAGCCACCGTCGCGGTCCGCAGTTTCGCCGGAGAGAGAATCTCACCGGGCTTAAATCATTACCTTTTATCTTTTTTTCTTTTCTTTTGAATGAGTTGCTGACTCACAGACACAAGCAGAG
The DNA here is from genome assembly GCF_018555375.3 of Anguilla rostrata. Classification (NCBI taxonomy): domain Eukaryota; kingdom Metazoa; phylum Chordata; class Actinopteri; order Anguilliformes; family Anguillidae; genus Anguilla; species Anguilla rostrata. Next base: position 51,110,808 of record NC_057940.1, on the reverse strand, counting down.
GGAGCACAGAAGCACAGGCAAATCCATTAAATACACAGACAGACACACACACACACACGCAGACACACACACACACATGCACAACTCCCTTAGACCCTCTGACTCGTAACTCACGCAAATACAAATATGACTTGCGTGCTCGTTGATTTCTTAAATAAACGCAGACAGACAGACCGAGAGACAGACAAACACACACAAGCACTTGCACCTTCAAAGACTTGCTTACGCACACCCACACACCCTGCAGTCGTACTGTACACGTCCTCACAAATACCAAAAATAAATGGTGTACGTGCTCACAACGGCCTTAAGTCACACACATGCACACACCCGCACACTCTCTCTCCGTCTCTCACCCTCTCTGCCTCTCCCTCTTTTGCCCTCTCCCTCTCTGCTTTCTTACTCTACCAATGTCTCTCTGTCTCAGTTTTGGGCAGAACACACTCGCGCACACACACATGCGCCCACATTTTGTTGGTGTGACCCTGTTATTTGTGATGGGTTTGGATGGCTCTTCAGTCTCCCTGGGCCTCCTCTCTGTCAGCACAGAGCGCAGTCCCCGGGGACGCAGGAGCCGTGACTGACGGTGAGCTCACACACTCAACACACGCAGACAAGCGCCATTACACTCAGCACACAATTACACAGCCCTGTACACACACACGCACACACACACACACTCAACACACGCAGACAAGCGCCATTACACTCAGCGCACAATTACACAGCCTGTACACACACACACACACACTCAACACACGCAGACAAGCGCCATTACACTCAGCACACAATTACACACCCTGTACACACACACACACACACACCCAGCACACAATTACACACCCTGTACACACACACACACACACACACACCCAGCACACAATTACACAGCCCTGTACACACACACACACACACCCAGCACACATACACACCTAGACCTACACACACATACAGACACACATACACCTAGACCTACATGCACATACACACACACATACACCTAGACCTACACACACACATACAATGAGACCTACATGCACATAAACACGCACATACACTTGGACCTACACACACACACACACACACACACACACACACATCCAGACACACACACACACACACACATCCAGACACACACACACATATATACCTAGACATACACACACACACACATACACACCTAGACCTACACGCACACACACACACACACACACACATACACACAGCTATATACAGCTAGACCTACACACACATGCACACACATACACACACATATATATACACAGCTAGACTTACACACACACCCACACACACATATACACAGCTATATACACATCTAGACTTACACACACACGCAGACACACACACATATACACAGCTATATATACATCTAGACTTACACACACACGCAGACACACACACATATACACAGCTATATACACAGCTAGACCTATACACACACACCTAGACCTACACACACACACATACCCAGACCTAAACTCACACCCATATACACCTAGATCTACACACACACATACACCTACACAATATACACACGCACGCAAACACACACACACACACACGCACACACACCTAGACCTACACACACACACACACACACACACACACACATATACACATGTAGACCTACACGTGCACACACACAGATACATCTAGACCAGGGGTGGCCAACCCAGGTCCTGGAGAGCCACAGGGTATGTAATACTACCTGGTATTGGTTTTGACTCTGCACTCAATTCGATTGATCGATCATAGCAGTTGATTACACAGTTAACTCACCTCACCTGGTTTCTTCAGTCTAAGTGGTTGCTGTGTTTAAGGTGAAAACAAAAACCAGCAGACCCTGTGGCTCCCCAGGACCAGGGGTTGGCCACCCCTGATCTAGACCCACATGCGCACACACACCCACACAAGCACACACGCAAACACATACACACAAGCACACACACACACACACAAGCACACACGCAAACACACACACAAGCACACACACACACACACAAGCACACACGCAAACACGCACGCAAACACTCACACACACACACACACACACACACACACGCAAACACACACACACACACACACGCATATACACATGTAGACCTACACGTGCACACACACAGATACATCTAGACCAGGGGTGGTCAACCCAGGTCCTGGAGAGCCACAGGGCCTCCTGGTATTGGTTTTCACTCTGCACTCAATTCGATCGATCGATCATAGCAGCTGATTACACAGTTAACTCACCTCACCTGGTTTCTTCAGTCTAAGTGGTTGCTGTGTTTAAGGTGAAAACAAAAACCAGCAGACCCTGTGGCTCCCCAGGACCAGGGGTTGGCCACCCCTGATCTAGACCTACATGCGCACACACACCCACACAAGCACACACGCAAACACACACGCAAACACTCACACACACACACACACACTGCTGGCTACACCAGTAACCCCAGTCCTTTAGAAAGTTCCACACAGACCAGCGGTGAAAGCCTCAGGACCGAAGGCAGACGGATCCCTCCGCTCAGCCGAGCAGCGAGGCCAGCGCCCCGGGATCTGTCCCGCGTCCAGCCGCCCGTCCTCCTCCGCCAGGGAGGAGGGGAGACGAAACGGCTCCGGGCTCGCCGAAAACTAGCGGCGGTGGCGGCGGCGGCGGCGGGAACGTCCCCGCGGGCCGCGGACGGGCGCCTTCAGGGAACCGGGCTGTCGCCGCCATTTCACAGCTCGTCACGAAATCCCGGCGCCCTCCGCCCGTCTATCAACACCAGCGCCAAAAAAAAAACAGAAACCCCTGACATCTAAAACCACCTCAGCCAGCCATTGCCGTTTGCCAACATTTAAAGAAAAAAAACGTTCGCGGGAATCACGCGGGCGATGTCCGTCAAAAGTTCACGCGGAAGAAAGACAGACAGACGAACAGAACCGCGACGTGCTGCCGGCGGAACCTAGCGCAAATATCTTGACCGATCTGAGCCAAAATGGCGGCTGAAACCCCCTGTTAACGAGCGATAAGTCTTATCGGCAGTGCGCATCTCTGGGCATTAGCAGTGGAAATGAAACTGCTAAAGGGACGGATTTGCAGATTTTAACACCGCAACGACGTTCCCCATGACCAGAGGCGACCTACTCGTTTATTATTTATATTAACACACACATTGGCTCTGTTATACATAGGCATCTGTTATGCATGCCAATGCGTATGCTATACAAAATGCATGGAGAGTACACAGTAAAACGTCCAGGGTTAATTCAACTCTTAACAGAGTACGTACAGAGTACATATGATCCCTGCTGAGTTCAATAGGGATCACATGTACTCTGCGGGAGTTGATTTAACACCGAACATTCTCTTGTGTGCTCCCCATGCATTTTATACAGCGTACACGCATCCGTTACGCGTTAGCCGACTAGCGCGGCGAATGCGTCTGGAAGTGAGTCGGTTAGCGAAACGCGCTCCGGCCGCAGGAGCGCTGTCCATCTCCTTCGCTCGCTCTCCGCGCTTCTATTAATGCGTGTAACAGACTTTCCGTTGGAGCTCTGTCACTGAGATAAGTAAGTTATGGTAAGATAGGTAACGATAATGAAAGTACAGAGAGTAATGGATCACGGTGCACTATCTTGCTGTTTATTATTCTCAAGTAATCAATAAAGGTTAGGCACAGATAACTTGACAGGAATAAGAGCGAGACAAAATGGTGAATACCCCCATATATGTAGTGTGGCGTGTCATCAAAACTCCGCCCCACCCACCCAAGTTTTACCATAGATACACTGTAGTTCCTAATACAGTTCATCCTAATACAGCCAGTGGTCTCCAACCCTGGTCCTGGAGAGCTACAGGGTCTGCTGGTTTTTTTTGTTTTCACCTTAAAATCAGCACCCAGTTGAGACCCAAGACACCAGGTGAGTTGAGTCAACTGTGTGTTCAACTGCTCTAATTGATTCATGAAGTGCAGAGTCACTATGAGAACCAGCAGACCCTGTAGCTCTCCAGGACCAGGGTTGGGGACCGCTGATCTAGGCCGAATCCTGGCCGCCCGGGAGGGCGAGACGGCGCCCGGCCTGGTTCCCGATGCGCAGAGAAAGGGGGAAAGGAACGCCGTCCGCATCCGGTAATGGCGCTCGCTCAGGACCGCCGGCGACGTCGGCGCACTCGACAGGAGAGAGCGAGGGCGGCGGTTTAAATCGGGCGGCCAGCTGCGGCGCGCCGTCAGGTGAAAACGGAGAGAGCGCGATTATCCGCGGCGCAATTATCGGCGCCCGCCGCGTACGCCGATTCGCCCCGGGCTCCGACTCCGACTCCGATTCCGGGACGGGGAATGTCAGCTGAGTAAGCGACAGGCCCGCCCGGGGACCAGTCACGCGCGAGTGCGATGCGTTTTAAAAACCCGCGTCTATTTAAAAAAACAAAAAAAAAACAATGGCTGCGCTTTTCATCACCGTCACCTCTCAGGCGCGAAGAGGGAGGCTTGCCTGGAACCCCACCAATGGTAATCCCCTGAATGAAAGGAGGGTGTATGCCAGGGGGTGGAGGTGGGTGGGTGGGGGGGGGGTCAGGGGGGGGGGGGCAACAGGTGAAGCGTGGGACAGCTGCACATTCTCAGACCCACTCTGACCCCACCCCACCAACGTGGCACCGGGGGGAAAATGCATTCTGGGAAAGGTGCGAGAATCCTCTATTCAATTTGGCAGCGACTTCTGACACGACTGGTGTCTCAGGTGTTTTTCAGGCGAGGGGTTCTCCCGAACAGAAAAAGAGGAGGAGACCCACGGGCCCGTTTGCAGCCTTCCCTGGCCAATCGCCCGGAACCTTCTCCCATTCCTTCACCACAGCAGCTCAGCCACCTTGCTGGGGTTTCTCTCTTTGCTAAGAGCATTTCCTTGTATTTGGTTCCAAAAGCTATCATTGCTGTCCCATCCTCCCCACAGAGGTCAGACTGGACTAGAGGCACCTAACAGTGAAGCATGATATGCATATATAGTCACACACTCACACACACACACACACACACATACACATACACAAAAACAAACACACACACACACACAAACACACATGCATACACACACACACACACACAAACACACATGCACACACACACACACACATACACACACAAACACAAACACAAACACACAAACACACACACACCCACACACACACAAACATACACACACACACACACACACTCTATTTTTGGAAAGGGGGTGTGAGAGTGGCATCGGAGTGACTGAAGCAGAGAACTCCCGAGGTACAGCAGCTGAACCTGCCGTAAATATCGTGCACAGATGCACAGAGACGCACAGCTACACACTCACAAACACACATACACACCAACACACACACTCACAAACACACACATACAGCTATACACTCACAAACACTAACATACACACCAAAACACACAGCTATACATTCACAAACACACATACACACCAACACACATACAGCTATACACTCACAAACACTAACATACACACCAACACACATACAGCTATACACTCACAAACACACATATAGACTAACACTAATATACAGCTATAGGCCAGCCCTGACAAACACACACTGACACCACATATGCACACTGTGTACACAGAGTTACATGCTGACAAACACACACACACATGCGCACACACACACATGCACAGATGCATATTATCACAGAGAAACATGCACTGACATGCGTGTGATGTGCACCAATACTGACTCAACACAAATACACAGTTGCAACCCAACAATACGCTAAACAACCAGGTACACAGATGAACTGTGTACACTCGGACATATACGTACATGACCCAACTCACCACAGATACAAACACACTACTCAAGCACCATCTGGTGTTCATGAAGGACACAAGTCATTAGTGATGAGGCATCTCCTGGTGTTTGGACAAATGTCTGTATTTAGGATTAAAATCATCCATAACATAACATAACATAACATAACATAATGATGAGAACAGGCCATTCAGCTCAACAATGCTCGCCATTTTCCAATCACTAAAGTGCACCCAGTGCTCACCGTTTCCCTACAAATTAGACAGTATCCAGTATTATATCAAGCCTGGTCTTGAAATCCCCCAGATTTTCTGCCTCTACTACATGACCTGGTAAGCTAGTCCACACAGCGACTACTCCCTGTGTGAAGAAATACGTCCTAGTGTCTGTGCGGAATTTACCTTTTGCTAATTTCCATTCATGCCCCCTTGTTCGACTGACAGAATTCAACCCGAAGAGTTAGAAATTGTGCATCTATTCTCTAAATTTCTGAAGTTTCCCCAAATGACCAAAAAGATCTGCTCTAATGAACTACCAACGTTACCCGTCATGAGCATAACCTTCCAAGACCCGGCAATTCTTAGGGGACATGAGTCTCTGGTCCAAATCTCCAGAACCGTATATTCTGCCGTGCTGAAACCTACACTACAAGGGACATTCAATAAAAAAAAGTTACATTAAAAAAAAAAAAAAATCTTCACTGTTTTTGTCACCCAGGATACTTGTTTTACGTCCAACAAGACCAGACCAAAACCTAGCATAGGGCTGGACCGAACCGGCCGACCAATGGTGTAACTTCATCACTCAGTCACTCAGTCACAGACATGCGCAGTGTAACTTCATCACTCAGTCACTCAGTCACAGACATGCGCAGTGTAACTTCATCACTCAGTCACTCAGTCACTCAGTCACAGACATGCGCAGTGTAACTTCATCACTCAGTCACTCAGTCACAGACATGCGCAGTGTAACTTCATCACTCAGTCACTCAGTCACAGACATGCGCAGTGTAACTTCATCACTCACTCAGTCACTCAGTCACTCAGTCACAGACATGCGCAGTGTAACTTCATCACTCACTCAGTCACTCAGTCACAGACATGCGCAGTGTAACTTCATCACTCACTCAGTCACTCAGTCACAGACATGTGCAGTGTAACTTCATCACTCACTCACTCAGTCACTCAGTCACAGACATGCGTGTTTATAGGGCCGGCCCCTCTGTTGCGGTCCAGCCAAAAATGTAAATACCGTAACTTTTTTTTGCTGGTGCTCAGGGGAATATTTGAAGACAGCGCAGCAGACATCGGACGCCGTTCAAGAAAATCGTGAGAGAGGCGTGACCCGCAGCGCTCCTGTTGAACTTAACCGCGTGCCGACCGCCCCGCTTACCGCTGGAGGAATTCCGTGGGAAAGCCAGGAAAAGTTCGTGGCGGCGAGCTGCCGCGGCGCGCGGATCAATGCGTCGCTATCGACAACCGCAGAACTCCTCAAAGCCGGATTTCCACGGGCAAATGTCACAGGGCGCCCTATTTCCCTGCAGACTATATAGCAACCCACCCCCCCCCCCCCCTTTACCCTGGCTCTGAACTACAAAATGATCAAAGTCTGTCATAAGTACGGTGCTTATCTTTTCTATGCAGAACTCAATCAAAGAGTTTCAAATGACTTCAATCACACACACACACACACTGAAATACACCTGGACACGCATACGCGACACACACTTTTGCCGTCTCCTGCAATTACCTGCTCATGTAATTTCCACCGCCAATTTACACTCAAAGGACCCACAGTATTCTCTTCCTGGAAAATGTTTAGGCTGTAGCCAGGTCCCAATCAACACGCGCAGGCCTACCTCGCTATTTACCGTCGGGCGTTCCTGCTTTCACAACAAGACGCGTTCAGATTCGTTACACCTGAGACGAGGAGGTGTCAGTTACTCCTGGAGAGGGTGCTGATTGCCGCTTTACAATCAACTTTGCGCGTTTGCCTTAGAGGTTCCCTTCACTCGGCTAATAAGGTTTTTTGGGAATGTTCCCGGGAAACGTCAGGAAAGTTAGCGCAAATGCGGGGCAGGCAGCACGGACGTTTATCCGGGTTCCTGGATGTCCCTTGGACGTGGTCTTTAGATAACGAGGAATGCTGCAGGACCTGAGATTCGACGTTTTTGGTGTTTGAATTGTGGATGGTCATTCGCGCAATTTTTTTTTTCAGCAATGCAAGCAATGTCAAACTAAATCTGGCATCACAATACCTTCATTCTTAAAATGTGACACGCAGACTCCATGATGTTTCTTCAAGACTCTCACAGAACCGTCTCTCATTTTAAGTCTCCTTTTTATGCATTGCAGAGTCTCATCAACTATTTTTTTTTACTGTTTTCTTATATTTTGACAGTTACAAATTTGGATTATCTACTCTAAGCTCAAATCTATGACATTAGCATGTTGTCATAGGTAAACTACTTTCTTTAAACCGGAAGAGTAGCCATCGTTGTAGATAATAATTATTCCTAATAAAAATATAGCAACAAACACATAAACTCCGTCATATATCTTACCATTCAATTATGTTCAATTAAGATGCTCTATATCATTTTTGTAAAATAATATACTTAATAGACTGATGGGCCTTTTAAATAAAGAATGCAGCCTCTGATGGATTTAAGTTTGTCTGTGCACTTCACTCACTCTTTTCCAGCATCTACACTTTTTGCCAGCCACTGGAATAATGAATAAGTAGAGCGGTGTGTGTGTGTGTGTGTGTGTGTGTGTGAGAGAGAGAGGGGGGGTGACATCACAGACTTTCACTGTGTCAAAACGTGTTGCATTTTGCTGTTAGCGCTCACCGTAGGTGTAACCCCCCACTTTCCATTTAAACATTTTTGGAACCTCGTTCTCCTTCGAGCCTCATCACGTTTTTTTTGAACGCCACACGCGTGCCCCCCCACCGGCCGCTCGTTTCCGCGACGACCGAGCCGACGGCCGACTTCGTTTCCCTCGGAGGAGGGGCGCGGCTCGCCCCGCCTCGGCCCCTGGAGGAGACCGCGACGTCGTCGGCGGCGCGGGAGAGATCAGGAAGCAGGGAAATCTCCGCTCCAGACGGGAGCCGCAAAAACGCGGGGAGCGAGAGGAGCAGACGTCAGGCGGCGTCCGCGCCGCGCGGGCGCGACCTGGAAAATTGCCGAGGGGGGATTAGGCTCGGGCGGCGGGATTGCGGCTGGATTGCTTCTCGTCGGGTTTGGGCGGGGGCGAAAGCTCTTCTTTCAACCGAAAAAAAAAACACTTTATATCAAGGCGGATTTACCAGGACAAATTCTGACGTGGGGTAGCGTTATGAGTCGGAGAGGTGACACGTCGGTCGACGAGCGTTATCCGTACCGAGCGGCAAGGGACGGACATAGGGACGCAGGAGCAGGGCTGCGAGCAAGATACGACCATTTTAGTTTAGGGCCATACCTTTCAAACAAGGTCTCGATGTTTTGCGGTTGGACGTTGTACTAGCGTTCATATCCGTGAAGCGTTTAGTCTCCAGTGCTTATTCGTGTGATGTGAACAATGAACTCAGAACGACTCAAAGTTCACAGGCTGTGAAATCTTCTGCTGAGCTTTCCAGTGTTCTGAGAGCCCTCATCAACAAGACTAAATTATGAAATCGTTTAGAACAGCGCACACGATTTCAGTGCAAAAACACTCGATTCTGATAGCTGTCAGTTTCATGAATAATAAACCACGCTGCTTACAATGGATTCTGTCAACCAGCGTAATGGAAAATGGCGTACTGGACTTCAATGTCTCGTGTGAACTGGAATAAATGTACATTTTAATGAACAGTAATGAATGTTTATGTCATGTAGTGCTTCAGGTCTTATGCATACCCCTTCAAAGAAAGCATCACTAAATTGAGAAATGGTGTTCAGAGGGAAAGCAGAGAGAGAGAGAGAGTAAGCTCAACCCTGAGGCCACACACACACACACACACACACACATACACACACACAGACACATGCACCAAACACAGAGCACACACACACACACACACCACACACCTATGCACACACACACACACACAGACACACATGCACACCCAAACACATGCACACACACATACACACAAACATGCACCTCACCAGAAGCTTCTCTACTGCATGCCCACCCTCTTACTTGCAGACAACTGGTAATTTTGTTTCACCATCACGCAAAAAAAAACCCCAGCAAAAACCAGCCCCCTCCATTCCTTCAGGTTCTGAAGCAGTACAAACTCATTAACCATTAGCCATCATAGAGCCCTGATCAATACCTCTGACCTCACAATACGTCGTTACCAATGACAATGACCCTCACTCCAGCTGCACTGAGAAGTGCTGTCCAGGTACCGCACAGAATGCTGGACCATCCGTTTCCCATCTGCTAACCTCCGAGCCGCGGGGAGCTGTAAAGGCTTCCGCACGCTTCAAACGAACTTTCGTTCGAATCAACCAATAGCGTCGGAGAGCTCCTTTCCGACAGTCAGATTTGGCAAGGGGGTGGGGGATGTGTCTGACCGTTTTCGTAACTTTAGGAAACCAACATTTTGAAGTCCATGCCGGCTTTCTGCAGTGACTGGGCAGCTGCGCAAGGGGCAGGGTTTCAGGTGGTCTGCAAATACTCCAATGGTGGTATGACTACTTCCTCTTATAACCCCGCCCCCTCTCTATGACGGACAGGTTTTCGGCCCACAATCCAGTTTAGCTACTTAGTTGGGCACGCATTCTAGTCAGGCACGAGCAATAGCACCGTCCAGCACGGTCGGACAAGACGTCGTGCGACCCAGTTTGTTTGAAGCATGCAGAACCCCCAGCAAGCCCGTTCTAAATGAAGACCACCCACTCTTCCTCTTTCCTGTCTCCCTTCCTGCTACCCCGCCCCGCCCCCCCTTCTCACCTTGGTGTAGACGCCCCAGGAGAGCTCCGTCTCGATGACCATGACCACGATGCCGAACATGCCGAAGATGAGCGCGTAGTCGCTCAGCCTCTTCCTCTTCTCGAACAGCGCCCTCCGGTGGCCCAGCTTGTAGCCGATGTTCTGGTTCTTCCGTTTGGTGGCCTTGTGGGCACCCCTGCCTCCTACTCCTCCTGCACCGCCCGCTCCGCCCCCCGGCCCGCCCCCGCCCCCGGCCCCGCCCCCGCCCGCGAGGTTATTGGCCCTGCTGCCCCCGACGCCCCCCCCGGAGCCCCCCAGGGTGGCGCGGCTCCCGGACAGGGTGTGGTTCTGGTGGCAGGCGGCCGCCTGGTTGGCGGTGGACTCCGGGTCCGGCCGGTGGGGCGAGTCGGGCTTGGAGGAGATGACGATTTCGGGGGGCTCCGGCGGCGGCCCGCCCTGCGTCTCCCGGTCCCGGTCCCGGTCCCGGTCCCGCCCGTCCCGCCCGTCCCGCCGTCCCGCGTGTCGCTCCCGCTGTCCGACTCGATGAGGTTCCGCCGGGACGAGCTCAGCCGGCTCAGAGGCTTCACCACGCTGCCCGTGTACTTGTACGAGCTCATGGCGATTTCGGTGAAGGGGTTGCTGTCCCGCCGGTGCACCAGGGGGCTGGCCTGCCGGTGCTTGCACCCCCGCTCGCCCCTCTCCCTGTCCCGCTCCCTGTCGGAGCAGGGCGTGTGGGAGGAGTAGAAGAGGGCGTTGTAGGCGGGGGAGTTCTCCCCGCTCAGGCTGTGCTGGCTTCCCAGGCAGGAGGAGAGGGGGGTGCTGCTGGGGCACAGCGCGTTTGGGATGGAGGGGGGCGCCTGCTGCACCGACACCAGCGGGAGCCGAGGGAGGCCGGCCGGGGGGAGGCAGGGCCCGGTCGGCGAAGGGGTGCCGTTGAGCCGCTCGACGCCGGACACCCCCGTGTGGTTGGAGTGGTTCGCCCCGGCGTGGTTGGAGGCGGTGGGCGGGAGGGGGAGACCACTCAGGGGAGGGGGTGCGCGCTGGTCCTCTTCCTCACCGCCGCCCAGCAAAGCCAAGCTCAGAGAAGTGGGGTTCTCCATGACAAAGTGAGGCGCTCCAGGTTGCTGCGTCTCGAAGAGGCTGGAAAACGAGAGAGAGAGAGACAGACAGAGAGAGAGAGAGAGAGACAGAGAGAGAGAGAGAGAGAGAGAAAGAGAGAGAGAGAAAGGGTGAGTGGAGACAAGAGGCTGAGGTGTAACGAGGGAGGGAGGTCATAACAATTGCCGAATGAAAAGAAGGGACTGGAGAGGAAGAAGGGGAGGAGAGCGGGTAGATGGAGAGAGTTGAGAATGGATTAGAGGGACGAGGAGAGGAGGGGTAAGCCTGAATCGGTAAGGAAGCGGAGGATGAGACGTGATAGATCTCTACGGAAAAGTCTAGATGCTACACGCGGTTCTATCTAAGTTCATGCCTTTGCCCCTGACAACTGGAGTCAACCCCAATCACCCCCAGTCCCCTTGCCAATATCTCACTGTCCTTCATTTTGTGTACACTCCCCAATCTCAAGCGCACCACAATATAATGCTCTTTTGTGCTCTCTAGCCAAGCAGGCAAATTCTCTGGGAATATTTTGAATATTATTGAAATGATCAAACAGATCTGGCTTCTATTCAATAGATGTGACGTTCAAATCTTTCCGAGGACTGGTATTCTGTGAGTCACACAAAGATCATTCCAGTATGACACTTCCTGTTTGAAATTATGGAGTGTAAAATCTAATCTAATAAAATGTATTTGCTGACATTTTATCACCTTATGCCCTATGGTCATCATAAATGTCCATTTCATTAATATTCATCCATTTCCCACACACACTCACTCTATTTTTTTTGCTAAAAGCAGACATTTCCCCCATTAACTCCAGGCACCTGTATGTTTCTGTTCTTTTCTCTCTCCTCCCATCTCCTACCTCTCCTCTCCGTTGCTCTCTCGTCCAGTTGTTGATTCAAACGTTGAACGAAAATATTCCTCCTCACTTTTTCTTTTTCATGTTGTCGCGATCACATTGGTCTTCGTTTCTTTTCCTCTTTTGGCAGACGGTCTTTCCTTATGGTGCTATTTTTCTTTTTAACCGTTCATCTTCGCCAAGTCGTGTTTGGTTTTGTTTCGTTGTTACTGTTTCGCAATAACCGATATTGTTTTCCCTTTTCTCTTTAAAGCTGCCGGGTAATTCAGATTTGTATCCCACCGTTGCAGAAATCTGTCTTGTTGCCGCTGCAAAATAATTCATTTGACAAGAGTAATTTCACTATTAAGCACCGATGTCATAAAATTAGAGTTTGCAATATTGTTTTTATTAGCAATACAACACACGCTGGTTAGCTTATGTTATATGGAAAATCAAAAAAGGCAAGGCATTTCCATATAAATCTTTTTTTTTTTTAATCAAAATTTTTATTCACAGCTAGCCTATAATGCTTCCGTTCACTCACTGTCTTTCCCTGCCCCTTCGAAAGCAACGTCCGTACTCCTTCGACTCTCAACTTCTCTCTCCCTCCCTCCCTCTCTCTCTCTCTCTCTCTCTCTCTCTCTCTGTCTCTCCGCTGGCTGGCTCCTCCCTCGTGTATTTCTCATTGGCCAAACCACGGGAAGAGAAATAAAAATGAAAAACGATTAAATTTGTGTTTAGCAGATATTGCGTCCACCGGTCACCCGTCGTCAGACCGTTTTTACAACACAAGCCACGGGGAACTTGCTATAATGATTTTGTGATTTTAAAACTTGTCATTGTGGCAGCTGTTTGAATCACTCGTGTCTTGGCAGCGCCGCCAAGTATCATGTAGTCAAACTGAACCTTATTTAATTATTGTTGTGGAATGTATATTAAACAGGTATGCTTATTTGTGCATTTGTATACGTGCGCGTTGCATTTTAATATGGCCAATGGTTCGCTCGTGCACTGTAGGGTGAATATAAGATCCGAAGAAAACTGTGGCAGTAGCAGACTTTAGTTGCTGGTTTGCTTGCTGATTGCCTGTATGTATATAGTATCCCAGTTGTTACTGATGGTTGAGGATGTTGAAACTAAATAATTTTGTTATTTAGTTGCAATATAGTAATGTAAACAATGGACTGTTGATATTGCATGATATGGCAGGCCCAGTCAACATTTTCATTCATATACCAAGCGAAGCCTTTGGAAACGTTGACTTTGTTTATTAAGGAAGAGAGTAAATGAATAATAAATAAGCATTTCGTACTAGATTATATGCTCGGCACTTGAGAAACATTGACACATTTCCAGAACCTTTATAAAAACATCTTAAAGCCTGCTGCTGAATGTGGCAGTTGCGTATTCCAAACCAGATCATCCAATTTAAATGCAAACCCTATTTTGTTCTGCCATCCAGCAGAGGATTTGTCCGAGTATTGGAGACTTGGAGACGTACTGTAATTGCATACGCAATGACCACCATGAAAAAGAAAAATTGTAGGTCCACTCTTCCAGACCGACTCCCCCCAAATAACTATTGGACATACTGCAATAATTTGACTGAATATAAGATTTTACTGTAAATGTATTTTTAAAAAGGTATTTTAAAATATGTATTTGACCTACATCAAATTTCCACAGATGTGGATAAGAAAGTGTAATGTAATCACAGCTACCGTTATTTTCTACTGTTTGTCAATTTTGCGTCTAAAAGACTCCCAGTAGGGCCGTCGGTTTCCCAGTTGCATCTCCACGGTCTGCCAAGCTCTGCGCGACCCACGCAGTGATGACGTCGTGCGCTTCCCTGGGGATTTGCTCAGAACTTGGTTGTTATGAAAACAAGCGGGGGGTCGCGTGCACACGTCTAAATGGCCATTTGCGCTACATGTATGGAAGTCCATTATTCCATATACATGAGCGCTCACAAGACAAACACGACTGGAGTTTAAATAGAACAGTGCACACGCACCACAAATGCAAACACAGGGCCGAAAGTTAAAGTTGACTGTCGATGCACAGTTCTAACGCGGTAAGGTGCACACCCGATCCTCTACATGCATGGCACGTTTATAGAAGTCTTAATGAATGTCAAACGTGCCATGTGGTGCTCAATTTGGAGTTATGTAGACAATGTGCGTACCTCTGAAGAAAGCGCTATCCTTGGCTTACTTCTGTCTCATATTACACTTTCGTCAGCTTTAAAAAAACAAAACTTTATTTCAATTATACAAATAACTACAACAATTGCATACTCAAGGAACACCTTCATACATGAGATGAAACATCTTCAATATTAAATTAAAGTCCAGAGTGCTTTTCCTCCACCGCTTATCTTAATTTCTTCTCTCGTTCAGATGTGAGCACTGTAAGTACATATGCCGTATACACAAGGGACCATTTGACTGTGCAGGTCTCCTGGTGGGAATAAAGTCTCCCTCTCTCTCTCTCTCTCTCTCTCTCTCTCTCTCTCTCTCTCTCTCTCTCTCTCTCTCTCTCTCTCTCTCTCTCTCTCTCTGTAAACACAGGGTACTATGCATTTACGGTGTACTCTGGGTAATGGACAATTTCAGGAGGGAGCCCATCCATCCATTCGTTTTGACAGTCCATGGATGAAAGTAGATTAAAATAAATGAAGGATTAATTTAGAATGAATAAATACACCTGAAAATTAACACAAAATATTTAAAATAAGAGAAAGGAGATGGATTGCGAGAGAGAAAAAAGAACGATTAATTTAAAACAAATTAAGTATTCAATTAGATTAATTAATAGACACCCCAAAATTACATTAAAATAATAGAAGGAGATTAATTTAGAGAGAGGGAAAGGGAGAGAGGGAATAAAAAAATATCTTTGGCAGTACTGCAGTGCGGCTGTGGACTGTACATTTTGTGCCTTAATTTGTGGTCATTGATAGCCAGTTGCATTCGTTGGTTCTCAGAACTGTAAAACCTCATGCTCCACTTAAACCCGTCCCGTGGTGCATTGTGGTAAATGTGCTGATAGAGTGCGTGGGCTTGAAAACATTAAAAACCGCACTTGCACCATCAGCGCGTCAATATAACCAACCGGCCACTGACACGGCGGTCAGCCACTGAGACGCTGGTACTTTTCGCGATAACCAGCCATTACAAAAGCTGAAAAGTGCGTCGCCTGTTGATGATATCAGTGTGCTGATCGTGCATCCGTGGTTGCACCCGCTGCCATCAGCATAAATTTTATTATTATTATTATTATTATTATTATTATTATTATTATTTGACGGATGACCAGGCGCCATCTTAATCCCGAAAACAATCTGCCTTTATGGCTTTTTCATACTTCGCTATTTTCGCTTTTAATCCGGATGAATGAACAGCCCGGCTTGTGTGCCAGAGGCCGGCCTGAGAAAAATGGCAGATATTAATAAAACAGCGAATGTGGCCGGAGCTACAGAGAGCTAGGGCCGCTCAGCGCCACCCTCCGACCTCACAGCCTGAAGAACCGAAGCTGAGAAGCACAGGTGGACTTAGCATTTGAATACATTTACTGGGACTTGCCTCTGTGTATTTTTAATGGGAGGTTTAGGATTTTTTTTTTCAAGCCACGTAGAAGATGGAGGGGAAGACAGGAGGTCAAAGTACTGGGGAGATGGGGTTTAAAATTACACTTAGCCGAAGAGCAAAACTCAGTGAGTGAAAGGAGGCCATGGAGACAAGGACAGCATGGCATTACACGTGCTAAAAAAGGGGGGAAACTGGAATAGGGAGGGAGGGGGGAAGAGGGGGAACTAGTGAAAGTGCGCTGTTTATGGTCTGCGTGACTAAAATTAAACCCAGCGGAAAAGGTCAAAGGTCAGAGACATAGTGAGGACAATGACATCATGGGCAGCTGTCGAAGTATTACAAAAGGGAGAGAGAGGGAGAGCAGGGCGTGAGCACAGAGGGACCAAGTATAGAAGGAGAGAGAGAGAGGGGCAGAGAGAGAAAGAAAGGAAAATAGAGGCAGACGGGGGGGAGAGGGACTGTTGGAGATCAAGGAAAGATGGCAGGAGAGAAAATAGGTGCGAGTTTTCAAACAGGAAGTGTATGGAGATTGAGACTGCGCCCATGTTTGTCATTTTAGTAAAGGTTAATTAAGAGCAGGGAGGCAGCTTGTGGTACTACAGAGAGTATTGCGTCTTCTTTGACTCATACCCTGCACTGCACCCTGTATAAAACGAACGGCAAACGCAGTATTAATAATTCAATCAATCGCCAACGTCTTGCAGTCAGCCATGCATGCGTAAGCGCTACAAGCCATAAAAATGTCCAGGGTTAATTCGATTACGACAGACGTCAGACGGGTCAAATACCGGGTCGGGGTTAAAAAGCGTTATATCGGAGTTGAGATTTTTCGAGAAAAACCTTCTTCTGGAGCTTGCCAATGCTGTTTGGCAATTCGGGTGACCCGACCCCCTCACGAGAGGGTCTAGCAGCAGTGCGTCATCGAAAACTTTATTACTGAATGCTGCGACGCTCTTTGAATATACTTCCTTTATGGTTAATTATTTAGTTTTTAGCGGTGTCAAAATGGGGGCACTCAAAATTTCACAAAATAAAACTTTGATTCAACTTTCACCTTTTGTCTGGGTACACACGCACACGTACACGTGCACACACACATGCACACACACTCACACGCGCGCACACACACGCACACACACGCACACACACGCACACACAAGCGTATGAGCACATTCCCTAAAAGGCCTGAAAGATGTGACCTCACACATAGCCAGTTAATTAGCATATTCACAGGTGGCCGCCTAATGGATCCATTCCGTGCCCTTGATCAGTTGTCACGGAAACACGATTTAACAGAAGAAAGGCCAAGATGCAATCAGCTTTTTTTCCCCCTCATAACTGAAAGCATTCAAGCCTGCCTTCCAGACTGCTGGGTTGGTGAGGGCACCCACCACGAGCAGAGGGTGGACCGCGTGAGCTGTCAGATAACAGGCCCGTGCCTGACCAGCGCCACCTTACCAGACTGCGACCGCTTTCGGTCCGAACGGAACGCCACAGTGACCGGACATAACTGGATACCGGTGAAATTACCACACCTGGGGCAGAATTATATTATTACAGTTATTTCTGTGCCCAGGACAATAATATTTACCACAAGTTCACGGACCATTGGGGCCCCCCCTCTGCCTCCAGGGGCCAGGACAACACACCTGGTAGTCCTCCCCGCCCCCCCCGACAGCGGCCCCATAGGTATGATGGGCGGCAAGCTTGCCTTCCTTAGGCCTGCCGCAGGGTTAGCTCCGCCCAATAGCGTGACACACGGCAACAGACCCACCAATGAGTGAAGAGTTCCTCCTCAGTCACCCCCCCCCCACCCCCCTTCTCCTGTAGCGCTGTCAGAGGGGCGTGTCCGTGGTTGCCGCGGTCCTCCTCCTCCTCCTGCTCAGGTACAGGTGGCGGAGCTGTGACTCCAAAGGCACTCCCTAAACCCAAATTATAGAAAATTTGGAAAATCCCCCCCCCCCCCCGAAAAAAAACATAAAGTAAAACTTGAAGACCACTAGAACTGCACGGTTGCAAACAGCGTGCTCGCGGCTAATTGCATGTTCTCCAGACAGTCTAACAACCCGGCTTGTCTGCAGCCACTGCAGTCAGGGCTATTATTTGCCGCGTCCTTTGGCTCGGATGACGCCGAGAAAATGTTCTCTCCCTTTCCTCCTAAGTGGCGCGAGCCTCTTTTCCAGGCGAAATGTTTCCTCGCTTTTTGAACCCGGAGACGCGCTGAGAGTGAATCGTGGGAGACGGCCGCGGACCGTCCGGGACATCGATTTTTTTCCAGTGTTCCCTCGGCCCTTTACGTCCGCTCTTTGATGTCCACTTTTCATCTTTATCCCGATGTTTCCAAACCCCTGACTACACGATAGCGTTAATTATGCATGGCCACGCGTGATTTTTATACATTATATATTTATGAATGCTAGGTGGCCGCGTACCGGGGGGTAGCACTGGATTGGCGGCTCTCCGTTCATGCCCTGAATATTCAGGATAAGGCTTTCATTATTAAATATTAATATATTGCGCAACAAACCGCTGATGGGTTAGAAACCCTAAAGACTCCTGGGACTCCAGGACCAGGGCAGCCCACTCCTGATAAAATGTATGAAGGTGGTTTTTTTGAGATGTTATGTTTGTTCCGGTGTTATTCCTGGTGCGGTGCGTGCAGATTTGCACAGTCACTCTGTAAGTAACTACTCATTACACAGTTAACTCACTGGCCCTGGTGGTTTTTTTTTGTCTGAATCTGTTTGTTCAGGACTCTACAGTGTTCCCATTTTAGGTGTGCTTGCTAACATTGATGCGTGCTAACTGGACAATTGTCTAGGAGCCAAGAGCGTAGCTTTAGTTTGAATATTCTGGGGGGGGGGGGGGTGTTTAAATGCATGGACCCCAAGAACTGTAACTGTCCTTCGGCGTCCGGTGACATGCCCCCCTGGAAGAAATTTTTTAAAAGAACTTTTCAGGTGGGGAAAATGCCTACTTACTCAATGCAGGCTATGATCGGTATATCCTAATCGTAACATGAAATGTGCATCTTAATAAGAAATAATTTTTCTCATTATTATACTACGTGTATTTATTGGGGGTTGTTTGGCCTGTTTTGTAATATTAGGGGGCAGGTATGACCTATCCTCCACAACATAAATTATGCTCTTGTTAGAAGCACATCTATTAATTATGATCCATTAGTGTGTTCCTCACTTTTTCAGCTTGGCAACACACGTGCTTATTTAAAAGAAAAACCAGCCACACAGAGACTGTTTTGTGCGTTGACAACTCTGTGGTGTAAAAACAAATTGCTGATATCTGTGTGGAATTTGTCTTAAACAAATTTCCACTAAGCCTTGCTGTTCAAGTGACAGAACTCAGCCTTGTAGTTCTCTTAGGTAATCCCTCTTATAAACTTACGAAGCTCAGTTAAAATCCCCCCTTTGTCGTCTTTTGCTACACCTGAAGTCTCTAAAGGCTTTCCTCAAACTTCTTACTTTTAGTTGGCCTTATTTGTACCATTTCAAGAACATCTCTACCTTTATTATAGTGGGGTGCCCAGAATTGTGCACCCCTAATGCATCCACAGACACACCCCTTTAGAAAACCCCCAAATTTGGACTCTGCATTAGAAAGCAGGAAGTTCAGCTCCTTGGGATTGTTCTGTCATCGCGTCCAATTTACGGAGGTCGGTGAACCCTTGCTTGAAAAAATTCAGGAGGCTGTCTCTTAGTTTAATCATGGCAACGACGAATGGTACTAAACCAGGACGCGGGCAAGCAGGGCCTCACGGGTTGCTGGATTTCAGGCCAATCCCTGCTCTTAACTTCGTGAAAACCCGACCAATCGTGTCTGTCACGTTAGCCGCAGTTCTTGTTTATCTTGTGAGTGACAGCTAAAGGCTGTCCTTGTTTCCCTGGTATAAAATGCCTTTGCTGCGATCAGGTCTGTGAACGGACTCTGATTGGCCCGCGCCGCTAATTGGCTATGACAGCCAGGGCAATCGGTGGAAACGAAAGCGCGGTCCTGCCGGAATGGAACCCGGCCGCATCCTTTACCGAACGGTTTTGCGCCCGGTGCATCAGTTTTATTAATGGCTGAAGGCAACTCGGCTTTTACAAGCTTTAATGAAGCCCCAGAGGCCCCCGATCGCTCACAGACAGCAGAGCCGCGATGCAGGGTGACATCTACAAGATCTCCTTCGGAGATACAAGGTGTGAGTACGTTTTATCTTCATCTCGTGTGGCTGTTGTCTGTGTGTATGTGTGTACGTGTGTGTGTTTTAAAAAACATCCTTTCTGTTTACTGATATATGTTTTGTATTGGGTTTTGATGTGCAGTTTTTCTGTTGTTTCAATTTTTTAACGGATTATGTTTTATTAGGTATCAGTTTTATGTATTTTCATTTAGGCTATTCCAGAAAATAAGCTCATCGTGGGTGTGTGAATTCTTTCATCCAGGCCATGTTTTTTTTATGTTTGACTTTGTTAACTACAAATAAACATTTATATGTTTATGAACTGTTTTGAGTCATAATTTTACAGGTTAAATATGAACCCAAATTTGAACATGCAATAGCTTTAGCTTGTGGTAACAACCTTTCAATGTCTTTTATCTTTATGCCATACACTTGATTGGCAGGCTTTCCTGGATAAAAACCTTTAGAAAGGATAAAGCTAAGCCATTTGTTCTGGATGAAAAATAAACAGTCCACTGTTGCCATGGTACGATGTTGCAGCACACCTGGACACAATTACATTTCGTGCACTGGAATCGGTTTGGACTTCCTGTGCAAATGGCACATTTCTCGGCCCACCGAGGGCATTTCCTGTCCACCGAGGCCTAGACGTGGCTCACCTTCACACTAACCGCTTGACCGAAGTCCTTTATCCGAACAGGAAGTGAGGTCTCTTGTCATTCCTGGCCCGAGGGCGTCGCTAAATGAAAGAACCCAGCGCGACTTGCGGGACTAGTTTCTGAAAAGGTTGGGATCGTCCGGCCTTGTTAAACGCTAGAAGCACTCCGAGAGCACCACCACCACCAAGCCCAACAACACCGATTTCTCAGTGTTCAAGAACAAAGCGCGAACGCACAGAAACGCACGGGAACGGATCTGCACGGCGTTTCGACATTAATATACAATGAGACACGAGAGACGGCTGAACCCAGCCATTGGACCGATTAACACCCCAAAAGTTTCGGCGAGAGTGCGTGACGGAAGGAGCCGGTCTTTCCTCCTAGACAGCTAACCCGTGAGTTATAAAAGCACCAAGCGCAGCACATTGACTAATGGACCTCGTGCCATAAAAACGAATCAGCGGCACCGACATTGCAAGATCTCCACAGGATGTAGAGGGTTCTTAATTCTCATTTCCGAGCAATGATTTACTGCAGTTGATTGAATTCGTAAATATTATCGACGGAAGCGCAATGATTACATGTCCCTTAGCTTCCTGCTCGGTATCGTTGCGTTATTTCTTTTTTTTTTTCCCCCGCTGCTGGTGTTTTATTTTTAACCGAATGACACACGGCCCTGCGTAAAACGCGTACTCAAACCCTGAATTAAAGATGAAACTCAAGCTGGACTGTTGTGGTACTGAAAGCATATAGTGTGATAACACTTTTAATGGTGGTTTATGTGGCTTAATACAAGACTGCATTCGCTTCGAGCTATTTACGGTGGATCCGATCCGATGCTGATGCTCTTCGCCTCTCATCTAAAAGTGTTATGCCTCTGGTGGATGTCACTGGTGCTCATTTAACTCACTACAAAGGCACTTACATCCTTTCACACTGTAAGTCACTCTGAAAAGGGCTATGTGCTGAATTAATGTGATGTAATGTAATGCAGTGAAATGCAATGCAATGTAATGTAGTGAAATGTAATGTAGTGTAGTGAAATGTCATGTAATCGTGGTGGGAGGCCATTGGCTCACATTTGTGTGCGGTCGTTTAACTGGAAAGAAGTTGCTATCTGCGTCGGTTGTTCGCTCAGCAGAATTGGTTAGGTTGTTGGGGTCGAGGAGGCTGGTCTGTGGGGGTCAGGGTGGAGGTGACGTGTCAGCGTATGTCTCTCTGCCCCCCCCCACTTCACCCCCCCCCCCCCCGGCTGTGGCGGGTTCAGCTGCCCGCTGGGGGTGGTTGATGGGGTGTTTCCGGAAACAGACTGGTGATTGGGAGAGTCAGCACGGGGTCGGGTGATCTGGTGGTCGGGGGTGTTTGTGTCCGCAATACCCAATACCCCCTACACCTCTCTCTCTCCCTGTCGCATACATACACACTCATGTAATTTCTATCATACACACATACACATGTTCACTTAACTTTCTCACACACACGCAAACTCACACACACACAGACACATGCACGCAGACACACACCCCCACTCACACAATCACACATGCACGCATGCACACACCCACTCGCTCACACACACAAACTCATGCACGCACACACACTCACACACACTCACACACGTACACGTACATAAACACACACACACACGCACAGGCACACACACACTCACACACGTATAACACACACACACACACACTCACACACACGCACACGCACTCACACACACGCACACGCACTCACACACTCACACACACTCACACACGTACACGTACATAAACACACACACACACGCACAGGCACACACACACTCACACACGTATATACACACACACACACACACTCACACACACGCACACACACGCACACACACACGCACACGCACACGCACACGCACACGCACTCACATACACTCACACACACGCACACACACGCACACACACGCACACACACGCACACACACGCACACACACGCACACACACGCACACACACACACACACACACTCAGGGGACATCCGGGGAGCACCCAGCCTGGTTTAAAGCAGGTGGCCCCTCAGCTGTCGCTGTGCTGGTCAGCGGGTGAGTCAGCGGAAGACGGCAGGGCGTGTCTCGCTCTCGGGGCCTGGAGGAGAGAGAGCGAGGGCGCCATAGCAACGGGGTCAGGGAGCGCGGAGGTCGCCCCGGCGTCCAGCAGGGGGCGGCTGCACAGCTCGGGACTTGCCACACGCGGCGGAGGTCACCGGCCAGACCGACCGAGCCACACACCGAAGCTCTTGGCACGGGCGCCGCTGGGCAGACAGTGCTGGGCGGTTGAGCTGCCGGCCTCCAGACGAGAGGAAATACGTTACATTACATTACATTACAGGCATTTAGCAGACGCTCTTATCCAGAGCGACTTACACAACTTTTTACATAGCATTTTACATTGTATCCATTTATACAGCTGAATATATACTGAAGCAATGCAGGTTAAGTACCTTGCTCAAGGGTACAACGGCAGTGTCCTTACCCGGGAATCGAACCTGCGACCTTTCGGTTACAAGCCCAGTTCCTTACCCACTGTGCTACACTCCGTCCACAAACAGCTCTGGGCCGAAGCAGAGGTAGACATTCTGGCTCTTGGCGAGTTTCTTGGTGCGCCGATTTTCCTTGTTGCTCAGCATTTAATTGTTCAAATGAAGCCAGCGGATCCCGCGGTTAGCGCACCCTTCGCTTGGGTTCTGCCGTCCGGAACGGCTGCTGCTTTTTAAGGCGAGCAAAGGAACCGGCCGCCTGGCTGCCCTCGCAGGGCGGAGCGGGGGGCCTCGCCGCCGCGGACGAAACCCTTCGGAGGTCTCCGATGAAGAGTGGGCGGGGCCCCCTGCTCGGTGACCGGCACGTCTGGCGTGGTGTCCGGCGTGGTGTCCGGCGTGGTGTCCGTGGATACGGGACGTCCGGAGCTCAGGAAGGATTTTGAGGGGGTGGGGCATCGGCTCGTTCCAGGAAGTGATCTGGTCAGCAAGACCTGTGTACCACAGTGAGAAAGAAAAGCGTAGAAGGTGAAACATGTTTCCCATCTCTCCTCTCCTGCCTCCCCCCCATCCTCTGCACACTTCCTTCCCTCCTTTTACCTCTCAGTCTCTTTCTGAGTCTCATATTTGAACCCATGGATGCTCTGGGTTTGTGCTACTTAACCCTACGAAGAAATTTCTGAGTCCGTGTTCTAGAACTCCATTGCTATCACCAGTAGTGATTGTGACATCAGAGTTAGAATGTTCAGAACATTCTCATCACGTTTGTGATCTCACACCTTAAAGGGACACTGTCGATACTTCACTGCGGTAACGCTCTCTCCTAATATAGAGAAAGCACACCTGTGGTGAATTATAATCAGAGAGTAAACCAGACAGGCTGTAATGATCGATAGCCCGGTCAGATACCAGGAACTAGCACCGAACTGGATGCTCTGATCCAAGAAATCAAAATTAGACGGGAAGAAAAAGGATACTGTGATGTTTGTTTGTCTCCCTTGGCTCTGTCTCTCTCTCTTTCCCCTTCTCTTTCCCACAGACATGAAAAACTGAATGAAAATATCAGGGGAATGTGGCCCTTGTATGACAGGCTCTCCATCGAGCTGCAATCAGGGTGTTTTATGTTGGAGCGCCATCTAGTGCTAGCACTACACCCTGCTCCCAAATTAGGATCATTGCACTTCGATCAATAGGGAGAGAGCATGGTTTGTTTATGTTGGCAGATCATTTATGTAACTACTTTAATACGCAACTAGTATCCATTCTGCCCATCATAACTTATATAATAATGAATTCATCCATCCATCCATCCATCTATCCTTCCATCCATTTTGTAACCGCTTAGTCCAGATCAGGGTTGCGATGGCAACAGGGCAAGCAGAGCAGCCCAGATAAAAAAAATAATACTTTCACATCTGTCAAAGCGGGTGCGTTTCAATCGCTTATTTCATTCGTCCTTTGTCGCCGAGGCCCTTGACTGACCCGGAAGTGGATCGAGGTGAGCCATCGAGAGGAGCCAGGATAGTAAGCCCTGCCACGCGAGGGAGGAACCCCATTTTGGCTGCTTGGATTGGATTCACAATCTCATTCTTTCCGTCACTACCCATAGCTCGTGACCGTGGGCGAGAGTAGGGGACGAAGATCGACCGGTAAACGGAGAGCCTCGCCTTTCCGCTCGGTTCCTTCTTTCACCACCAGCGTCTGATCCAATCGCGTGACTGCGGCCGCTGCGCCGAGACGCCGGTCGATCTCCGGATCCCTGGAGATCCCGTCCGTGAACGCCAGCAACAGGAGGGGAGACAAAGCGCGCCCTTGCCAGAGCCATTACACCCACCCATGTGCCAGTCGATTCACACACGATTAATAATGAATCCATTCACAGTCATATATCATAGCCATATGTATTGCAGTGTAATGTAATGGGTAAGGAACTGGTCTTGTAACCCAAAGGTCACAGGATCGATTCCCAACACTGCCGTTGTACCCGTGAGCAAGGTACTTAACCTGCATTGCTTCAAAATATATCCAGCTGTATCGATGTATAGCTGTATAAATGGATGCAATGTAATAAGAATAAGATGCAATGAATGGAATCAGTGGGCCTCGATCACATGGACATCTTCTTTGCATACATGCATGCACACACACACACACACACACACATATCTAAGTTAAAGTCCTCCTTAAATATATATTTAATCAACACTTCATGTCCAGTTACTGTACATTTATACATTTCTGCAATATTCTAAACAGTATTTTTTTTTAAATAGTTAAACATTCCTTACATGGCTTCTTCTTTTGCACTATCCAGATGTTGCACTTTCCAGCTTTGTGATTGATTTTACTTTTTAAATTTTTTTTTATTTTGCTCGATACACTGTTACACTGTTCCTCATTCGAATTGTTTACAGTTACATATTACAATTTAGTCATTTGGCAGATGCTTTCAGCCAAAGCGACACACAGAAGCGCTTTTCACAGGGTGCTGACACCACTAGAGGGAGCTAGAGACAGGCAAGCTTAAAATCATAGAAGTGCCACTGCCAAGGTGGTTACCTTACCTTAGTCCCGTGAAACAAAGGGAGAGAAGGATAGTTTTTTTTTTTACAGAAACATTCCAGCAACCGCTGTAACTTAAGTGTTTCTACTTTTAAAAAATACATAAGTAAAGCTAGTGATGTAGTGTTGTGAAAAGGTGGTTGTTTTTTTACAAGTATGTGGAAAACGCTGAACGAGTGGTTAAGGTTGTTGCACCATCGCGGGATTGGGGACAGAGAATGGCCGGGGCCACGAGGAGAGCGGATAGGTGCGGATGTCGAACAGACAGAACCGCCTCCTCCTCGGTGTTTCTCTCGTAAACGAGCGCCGGAGCCGCTACAGTCTTTTCTCTCGTAAACAAGCAACGGCCTCGCTGTGCAGAGAGGCTGTCTCCGTGTTTCTATCGTTAACGAGCCGACGGCCTCGCTGTGGAGCCGCTGTATGATTTACGGAGTCATTTGTGTAGCCGGCGTCGTTTGCCTGTGTAAGCCTTCATATTTCACTTTTTTTCCATTTACGCGGCCGGGCATCTGCAGTAGCGGTTTGCGTTAAGCACCCTGATTAAAAAAAAACCCCGCTCGGGAATTAAACTCACAGCCTATGGGGGTCACACGTGTCCTGCGTTAATCACCAGAACACTCTGCGGCTCCTGCGCGTTGGTGTCTTGAGGAGTGAGGACTGCTCCCTTTCCAAATGGTTTCTGTGAAGAAAATATGTATTCTTGCTTTAAATTGTTAGTCAAGATAAAGACAAATGTTGTTTAGATCCTAGCTGGAGTTTTTTTTAAAGCACTATATAGAATAGCAAGTTATGGCACCTGCACACATACTGCTGATATTATGCTAATATCCCAGTTAAAATGTTAATTACCATACATTACCCAGATTGGTGGAGGCGAGAATTGTTCATCAGTGCCCCCTGGTGGTAACTGAAGCTAAAGAATGAGGCGAACACCCCATAAAAACATGAGAGTGCTGGGCTCCACAGGGATTACACCCTCTGGCTAACAGGCTAAAGGTCTTATTCGCTCACGCAGTGTAGTACACCAGGCCTGAGTAATCCTATTCCTGGAGACCCAGTGTGTATGCAGGCTTCTGTTCTCACCAGTTACCCTGGCTCAATGAGGTTCACCCGTAGATTAGCCCACTGTATTGTCAACAAGGCATCCAAAATCATAGGCAACCCACTCCCCTCAGTTGAATCTCTACATACTCACCAAACTGTAAAGCGAGCAAAGAAGATCATCTCCGCCCCCTCACATCCTGCTCCTCACCTCTTCCAGCTCCTTCCCTCAGGGAGGCGCTACAGGTCATTGTCCACTAGGACTCAACGCTTCACAAACAGCTTTTTTCCCTCAGCTATGAGGACTCTGAACTCCTTCCTCTACCCCCTCCTCACATACTACTGACATGCATTACCATGCACCTATTATATATGGTTGTGTGTACTATGTTTTTGTGATGATCTATCTATCTATCTAATCTATCTATCTATGTTACTACATCTATCTATCTCATATTCTTCTAGTACATTATCTATCATCTACTATTTCTATCTATCTATCTATCTATCTACTCATTTATAGGAACGGGAAGTCCTGCAGATCATAAGTATTAGCTGTAATGTAGCTAAAGATTCTGCTCGTGGCTGATTAAATGATTAAGTACATAGCTCCCCATTAAGTCCAGAAACCAACGCGTCGCCCCTTGGGTCCATCGCAGTGATGGGGCTAAAGGTGACCTAAACATTTACCAGAACATTTAGGCGCTGTTTGCTGTGTACACTAACAGCCTGGGACACAGTGACTTGTCTGATTAAAGCACAGCGACTTTTTCGGGGTGATAACAATCACATTCTCATAGACAGCGAAGGCCACCAATTTCTCCATCGGAGGTGGCCGCTGTTTGTTTGGACTGGTCACACAGTGCCTCCAGGCATCACCCCTTTCCTCCCCCCTCCCCTCTCCATCTCAGTACAACACAGCGCACAGCAGAGGCCTCTGTGGAATTGCTGAAGGCACGACCGCAGTTCTACATTCGTCCACCAGGTGTCCCCCCGGCCCCAGCGAGTCCAACGCCAGGAGCCGTGTCCGGCTCAGCCTGTTAGCATCTGCGTGAGTGTGGAGCTATGCCGCGCACAGCATACGTGCGCGCTACAGGATATTAGCGATTGAACGTGTGAGTAATGTGCGCGTATTTGCTTTTGGTGGGCACGGGTGACTGTGCTCCGTAGGGTGAAGGGCAGCATGGGTAATGGGGTTCTGTATTATACAAGATGCTCGCCAGAATTTCATTCAGACTCTGGATCTCTTGGTCTGTTTCCATGGACACATCTGTTTCACGCTGAAGAGTTCTATCTCTTTGATCAATAGAAAGAGATGTGTGTACAGTGTGTGCTGTATGCAGTGTGTGTTTGTGTGTGTGTCTGTGTGTGTGCACCCACATGTGTGTGTATATAGTGGTTATGTACTCTAACACAGTGAATCAATGTGGCTCGGAGAATTATCTGTGAGAGTTTTTGCACCTGGTTACTATGGTTACGATGCTTTTGGTCACTGAAGTTCTCGTCAGGTCACGCAGGGCTGACTGAAAGTCCCTCTCTCTCTCAGTCAGAGTTTTTGGAGGGGGGTGGGGGGGTCAGCATCTTTCCCACCCTCCTCTGTGGTTACGGCTCAGTTTTCACACGCGTGCGCTAGCACATTAGCACGTTAGCATGCTAACGTTGAGCTGAGCGGAAGCCGCTGCATGCTCGTCGCATGCCTGGTCTCCCCCCCCCCCCCTTCCCCCCTCCCCCCTCTTCCCGCTGTTCCACTGTCTGCTTCTCGCTACTCTTCATCCCTCATCCCCACTTTCCCGTTCTCTTCCCTTCCCTCGCTCCACCTCCCCTCTTTCCGGCTGAGCAGGGGAGGGAGGGATGACCGAGGGGAGGTGGGGAGAGGGGTAAGGGGGGGGGGGTAGTGAGAGACAGGGAGAGAGAGAGAGAGAGAGAGAGAGAGAGCGGACTTGTGTGTCTAGAACTGGCTTCTGTCGGCTTTTTTTCCCCTTTGACTTGCAGTGATTTGCAAACACTGTGCTGAGGTGTACGTTTGGCTCTGCTCCCTCCTCATTCTCTCTCTCTCTCTCTCTCTTTGTCTCTCTGTCTCTCTCCCTCTCTCACACACACACATTCACTCACTCTCTCTCACACACATTTTCACACTCTCTCTCTCTCTATCCCTCTGTCTTTCTCTGTCTCTCTCTCTCACACACACACACATTCACTCGCTCTCTCACACACACTCTCTCTCTCTCTCTCTCTCTCTCCCCCCCTGTCTCTCCCTCTCTGTCTCTCTCTCTCTCACACTCCGTTGGTCCCTGGGTGGATTTGAATCGAGGCAGGTCCCGCTTTCCCACAGAACCCGGCTCTCCTCCCTTCCCTGCTCCTCTCCCTCCTGCCGCTCCGGAGGAGCATGTGGCCGACCGTGGCTCTCCTGCTGATCGGAGGCTCTGCGCTGATCCAGGGTAGGTCTGCCCGAATCTCTCTGCCTCTGTACCGACACCTGCGCTCTCTCAGCGCTGATCCAGGGTCAGTCCGCCTGAATCTCTCTGCCTCTGTACCGACACCTGCGCTCTCTCAGCACTGATCCAGGGTCAGTCTGCCTGAATCTCTCTGCCTCCGTATCGACACCTGTTCTCTCTCAGCGCTGATCCAGGGTAGGTCTGCCCGAATCTCTCTGCCTCTGTACCGACACCTGCGCTCTCTCAGCGCTGATCCAGGGTCAGTCCGCCTGAATCTCTCTGCCTCTGTACTGACACCTGTGCTGGGGGTAAGACTGGAGGATGAGGAGGAAGATGTTTGTATTTGAAAGTCTGCATGAGAGTGTTGGTCTGTGTGTGTGTGTGTGTGTGCATGAGAATGACTTAGTGTATTTGGTGTATGAGAATGAGTTTATATATTTGGAAGTGTGTGTGTATGTGTGTGTGCGTGTGTATGAGAATGAGTTTGTGTATTTGGAAGTGTGTGTGTGAGAGAATAAGTTTGTGTATTTGGAAGTGTGTGTATGTGTGTGTGTATGAGAATTAGTTTATGTATTTGGAAGTGTGTGTGTACATGTGTGTCTGTGTGTGTGTTTTTGTGTGTGAGAGAGAGAGAGAGAAAGAAGGATGGACAGACAGATTGTGTGTGTTTGGATGTGCATGTGTATGTGTTTGCCTGAGAGAGAGAAACAGTGAGACAATGTGTGTGTGTGTGTGTGTGTGTATGAGAATGACTTTGTGTATTTGGAAGTGTCTGTGTGTGTTTGTGTGTGTGTGAGAATGACTTTGTGTATTTGGAAGTGTCTGTGTGTGTATGTGTTTGCCTGAGAGAGAGAAACAGTGAGACAGTGTGTGTGTGTGTGTGTGTGTGTATGTGTGCCAGCTTGGAAGCGTGTAAAAGCATGTGCATCCCCCTTAGTGTGTGTGTGTGTGTGTGTGTGTGTGTGCCAGCTTGGAAGCGTGTAAAAGCATGTGCATCCCCCTTAGTGTGTGTGTGTGTGTGTGTGTGTGTGCCAGCTTGGAAGCGTGTAAAAGCATGTGCATCCCCCTTAGTGCGTGCGTGTGTGTGTGTGCGCTGGAAGGTATGCATTATGTATTAATTGGGGTTATCGCTGAATAAGATCAGAACATAATGAGCTTACTCTGCGTGAGGGTGGGAGCCGGTTATCTCCCTCGCATTAATGAGGGAAGGGGAAGGACAGGACGCTCCGCAGCGCGGATTTGGAGCCGCGAAATTTTCCGTAAGCGACTCCGACTCCCCCTGCCCGCCCACCTCTCCGAACACCGGCGTGCGAAGGGGGCGCTCCCGGAGAGGACGGCTAGCGAGCGGCCCCGGCGTCGATACTACACCGTTATGGATCCGCTTCGATTCTGTTTCCTCCCCTCGTTAACGACGTTACGGACGTGGCGCGGCGGTGCAGGAGGGGTCCGCTGAGTTCAGCCAATTAGGAGAAGCGCCGAAGGGCGTTTACATTCCCCCGCTCCGCGCTCCGCGCTCCGAGCCTTATTTACTGTTTCATACCCCGTACGCCGCTTTCCGTGATGTCGCTGACATTTTTTCACGCTCGCGAAGGTGGTTTTCCTTTCAGTCGCCGAGGGCAGTGAACAGTTTTGAGGGCTGTTCTCCCCGGACTCTCTCTCACTCTCCTCTTGCTCTCCTCTCCTCTTTCCCATCCCCTGCTGTTCCACAACTGCTCTTTCGCTCTTCACTACTCTTCTCCCCTTTCTGCCCATGCCTACTCATCTTTTCTCTTTTTCCTCCCGTACTTCCTCCCGTACTGGCTTTCTTCTCGCTGGTTTGCTCTACTCCTCACCTTGTTTTTCACTCTTTCGTGTTCTCTCTTTCACCTTTCTCCTTCTTTCTTTGTGGGGATGGCTGGCTTCGGCAGCCACACCTGCCCTGGGCCAAGCTAATTAGACCTGGCCAATTAGATAATTGGTTAAGAATGAGATGATTGGCCGGGCTAATTGGACCCGGGAACAGGGGTGGCTGCACCTGTGCGTGGTGAGGTAATCAGTGCGCACGGGTTAAATCTGCCAAGGGAGAGCCTCTCTGTCATGACAGTGTTTTACATCTGCTCCTCGGCTGTAACATCTTGCCACCCTCGAGAATAAGTGTGGACTGGTTTTAACATTGTCTCCCTGTGTCTCTGTGCTGGAGGGCACTTTGGAAAGCCACTTCGGTGGCCTGTGCCACACTCCCTATTTACCCCCTCTACCACCCCCCCCCCCCCAGTGTCGATGCAGGGTCCACACCAGCGCACCCTGCTGAGGGAGTTGCTCAAGGACTACAACCGCATGGAGAGGCCGGTGGCCAACGACTCGCACACCCTGACCGTGAACTTATCCATGATCCTCGTGCAGATCATGGACGTGGTGAGAGCGTCCGTCTGTCCCGATTCCATCTGTCCGTCTGTCCGGCATTCCATCTGTCCATCTACCGGTCTCTTCAGACCCGCTAGTTCCCTTTCCACCCGTCTCTCTACCTTGGCCTCCGATTGACCCTCCATCTCCTTTTATGGCTGGCGCTGTAAACAGTCTCATATCTCAATATCCCTGTGGTGTTTCGAATAAACGGTATTAGTCACCGAGCCACGGAACACTGACGGCACGCAAAATAATTATTCTGTGCAATTCTTCTGTTTATGTCTGAAATTCAAAAACGATAAAAGGATAAAAGGAATGCCGGTGAAGTGTGTGCTCTATTTCTCTGCTTGTCTGTCCTTTCCTCTTTGTGTCTGTCTGTCTGTCTGCTTGTCCAGTTGTTTTCCCTCTTTGTGTCGATACCTGTCCCCTGTCTCCTACCCCTTATCCGACAGTGGAGAGGTAATGTTCAAGGGAGCAGAGAGATTAGGGGAAAAATAACAGTTTTTGGTTTGATAGACGTGTGATTTTCTGGTATTCTCAGAACATTCCCAGAACATTATCTTTCAGTCGCCTGGGCCATTGTAGGAACAACCTTCAAAGGATGGTCCACTTGCGTGAATTGCATCATGGATGCTGACGATGTTAAACTAATCTGCCATTTCAATACTATAATAATTCAGAACATCTCTAATATAATCCTGCAAAGATTTGTTCCTGTGACAAGAAGACTGAAAAAACATCCTCGTCATAATGCGCTCATCATAACAAAATGTGAATCTAACCAAAATATCTTTCTATCTTGTCTCTCCCAGGACGAGAAGAATCAGGTCCTCACCACCAACATCTGGCTGCAGATGGTAATAGCCGAGCGAGCGTTCAAAACTACGCGCTTGCGAGGGCGTGTCGTGGAGAGACGGCGAGGGCGAAACGAGCGTTGGCGAGAGAGCGCGCTCGCACGGATCGACACGTTAGCCGCGCTCGTGCGGCGCGAGGGCGCGTTCCCGACGTTGGGGGAAACGTCGGGTGACCGTTTCGGGGAGGGGGTAAAAAAAACACACCCCCTCTTTAGATTCCTGTTGCACTTGGGGCGTTCCTGTAGAGAAGGGACAGGCGGAGCGCGTCAAATGCAGGCAGGATCGTTTTGCGCCTGCGTTGGCTCATTGGCTCATTGGCGCATTGCTGCACCCGCGCATGCTGACGACTCGTCGCAGGCCGCAGCCGCTGCATGGGTCATTGCAGCCGAGGATGAGCTGCTCCACCCAGCCTCTTGTCAGCCTGGTCATCACCTGCAGGAACATCGCCTCATCACGGTGATACGATCCTACCTGCAGTGGACCACGGTTCCGGGTGAAACCTAGGTTCACCACCGACCAGATCTGGACCCCCGATATCCTCCTGTACAACAGGTATCACCACACACACACACACACACATGCAAGTGCACACACACACACACACACACACACACACACACATGCAAGTGCACACACACTCACACATGCTCATATGCACATGCATGTGCATGCGTGACACACACATGCTCACATATTCATGCATGTGCATGTACACACCCACACACACGCATGCACACATACACGTGCACACGCGTATACACACACATACACATACATATGGACACACACGCGCACATGGAGACACGCACACATGCACAATCACACACATATACACATGCCTGCATGCATACACACACACACACACACACACACACAGTACATTACAGACCTCTGTGTATATAAAAAGTTCTGTATCTGTTGTAAGATGCCTAATTTTGTTTATATTTTACTCATTTTTCTCCCTTCCCCCCCTCAGTGCAGATGACAAGTTTGACTCCACATTTAAGACCAATGTGAAGGTGAACTCAAACGGCTTCTGCCAGTACCTGCCCCCAGGTAAGTGTCCTAGCTCTGGTTCTTCGTCAGACTTTGAGTAGATGGTCACCTTGTGCTAACCTTTCTAATTTATCACAGCTTAGCCTCACCCTATTAATCCACCTTCATTTGTTTACTTGTACAAATTACACTCGATATTGTACGACCTCATGCCTGGAAACCTTATGTGGTAATTCACAGATGAACCGATGAAAGGAGTTAGCATGCATCTTAATTAACTGCGAGAGTAATGCTTTCAAGTTCGATGCCATCCCGATAAATCTCAGATTAAATAAATCAATTTCGGAGTAAAATTCTAAACGAATCACACCCCGCTTTTGTTTCTCTGTGACGGTCCCCCAAAATCTGGGGCTGGTTTTGGAAAACGCAAGTTCAAATTGCGGCGGTCGCGTCCGTTAATATATATTTTTAAAGCACACGTCCCGAGCTGCGGTGAGTCAGTGGTCGGAGAGTGAGGTTTCCTGAAGACAGAAAAAAGGCGGAGCTACGGTAATAACCTGTCAGGGTCTCACTGATTTAAACCAATCATTGCATTTGTCTGTGGAAAGCAAAACCCTTTGATCCGTGCAAACAGGTCAGCGAGTGGCGGCTGCATGCAGATCCATCCATTACGGGGCTGAAGGAACCTCAGTCTCCCATCATTAGTAGAACTCAATAAAAGGCAAAAGCACAGGGTGTGCAGTGCTTACGGTTGTGCTTGTTCCCTGTTACGTGGAATTATTCAGTGGTCTCCGGGTTAGGACAGGATGTGATGAACACGATTTTAAATTGATGCGACGGTTTCTTGTAGAGTGTATTTATTTTTATTATTTTCTTCTATTTGGGAAATACTGGAGATAACAAGTCCAATTTCCCTTGAAATAGACTTTTCTCATGAGTTCGGGTACTTTTACCAAACTCATACTCAGCCTTCTTAGTTATAGTGTGTGCCTTTTGTGTGAACCTATCTGAGGCCCCAGCACTCAAATTCAGGGTGTTTCTGTACGAGAGTGCAGAACTACTCAGCAAGAGAATTGTCTTTTCTGGGCCCCGTAGTATTCATTGTTGCTATTCTGGCAGATCTCTTCATTTGCCCATTTCTAGTTTATGGCTGTGTGGCACGGTGACAGGCGTGGCGACCGTGCCAGGCCGTGATTGGATGAGCAGGATCGGTCCAAAGGGCCAATGGGGGCTGCCTGCGCGGTCTGCTTGGCGAAGATGAATTGTCGGGTCGAGCTGTCCGTCGAAAACAAACAGAAAAAAAAAACGGGAGGGATGCGTCGTGCTAGCCCAGAACAGAACAGAATGCCTTCGTAAACACAGCTGATGACGAGCGATGCCCAGGCTGAATGCTAATCAGCCTCAGGTGTGCTTGTCTTTGCCGGAGTGCTTATGCCTGAAGACCTGCCGGCCTCTCAGGCCACGAGAGGTAGAAAGAGCAGGGCCCTGTTTCACGAAGCAGGATTACTGTGTTACCTGGATAACTGCGCTGAGTAAAACCCGAAACCCTCTTAAATCTGGAACATGGACTGAAGTAAAAAGAGCTGTTCCAGGTTTTACTCAGTGCAGTTATACAGGTAACACAGCAATCCTACTTTGTGAAGTACCCCCCCCCCCCTCGAGCCTGTTCCATGAACCAGGATTACTGAGTCAGCTGGATAACTGCGCTCAGTAAAACCTGGAACCCTCACAAATCTGGAACATGGACTGACGTAAAAAGAGCTGTTCCAGGTTTTACTCAGCACAGATATCCAGGTAACACAGTAATCCTGCTTTGTGAAGTAACCCCCTTCGAGCCTGTTTCATGAACCAGAATTACAAGTTAGCTGGATAACTGCGCTGAGTAAAACCTGGAACCCTCACAAAATCGGGAACATGGACTGAAGTAAAAAGAGCTGTTCTGGGTTTCACTCAGCTAACTCAGTAATCCTGCTTCTGTGATACAGGCCCCAGCCAGAGGACAGCATCTTGTTCAGCGCAGCTGGTGTGGGTTATGGAAGGGTCATCTCATGTACCAGCTGATGGGGGCTGCTTTTTAAAAATTGCTTAGTCCTGGGCTTTTTGATGCAGCCAAAAATGTTGCCGACCTTTCAGATTATTTATTGCCATTGAATGCCATCTTCAGTCTATCTCATGTGCGTTACTTGGTGTTTTCTTGATATATTATGTTTTCTTTTTTATATATAAAAAAAGAATCTAACTGGGTGTTCCATTTAGAATGGTTCTGCTGATGCTGTGTTTTTAAAGTTTACTGCCAGGGCCCGGTCTTGACAGTATTACTCCAGAAAGTCTCGGTTCGGCTGTTCGATACCCTTTTTACCCTGTGGTCAAACACAGGAGCAGGTCAGCCATCAGGGGCAGGAATTGTGGCTCTCTCAAAGAACCAGGCCTTGGGCTCCGGTCTATTCTAAGAGCACTTTTAAATCACAATCGTAAACATTGAATAATGTTTGACTGCGCCTGTAGCCTTACCTCATGATACTCTGTGAGAAGAATCCAATCTGTTGTTATCAAGATTTACACCGTGCTCACTTACGCCAGTATATCATACATGATGGTTGTATGTACCCCTCTGCGTCATTGGCATTGTGCAGTACAATGCTTCAATTGAAATAGAATCAAATCTAATTTTTTTTTTCTAATGAATCAATGAAGGTTGTAAAAAATGACAGGATGCTGGAGGGACAGGATAATTTATTGAAGAGGATCACGTGTGAGCATTGGAATTGTGCTGAGATTGGAATAACGGTAACCCAATGATGTGCTTTTTAGAGAGGTACCAACAGCTGCTCTCCAAAACATGCAACTAATTTTACGTTACAGTACAGTCACTTAGCAGATGCTCTCACCCAGAGCGACTTACAAAAGCAGGGAACATCAGTGGTAATCTCCACATCGCCAAGGCCCAGAAGGCTCATTTATAAGCAATAAGTGTGAAGTTAACTGAACAGACCAACAATTAATATTGCCACCAAAAGTAAATACCGGTAAACAGCGACTCTGTCTTCACACAGCTGTACTTAGAACATTATCCCAAAAGGAAATCCCAAAAGAAAGTAAAATAATACCCAAAGAAATGGCCAGGGGAGCCATGGAGCGGTCTGAAGAGATGAGACTTCAGTCTGCGGATTAGACAGTAATCACTTAGCCCGTCTGCCAACTTGGAGTTTGACGTTACTGTATAGATTTTTTTCCAGAAAGAGTTCATTAGGGGATACTTCAAATTGATCCCCCTAGTTGAGGCACATAAAAAGGATGATCCAAACACGCAATAATAGCCTCTCTCGCGGCTGATTTCAAACCTTTTTTCGCCGCTCGGCACGTCCAAGCAATCTCTTTTCCTGAGATTCATTTACATGCATACCCAGCCTGGGCAACGGTTGAGATTGCTTAGCCTACAGTGCTACAACAGGCCTTATTTCTACGCCTTAGTGCTCTGTTAAGTATTCTCCTAGCTTTATTTTAATTAAAATGCTACGCATTTCCGAAGCCGTTTTTGGTCTTTTTAAGGGAATGTTAATATCATTTAAGAGTCTGAACCTGATAACATCTGACCCCGATCCTGGATAAGTATAAATCTATTACACAAAGTAATTGAGGCTCACGGTTCGGGATTTATGGTTGGTTGGTCTGAGGAAAATATTACCTGAAGCATTTCACCAAGCTTGAAGCATTAAAACGAGGAAATTGAGAAACTGCGACATTTCTCATTTAATTATGAGCCATTTCCATTAAGGCTCAGATTAAGTGACTTCTATTTATTTTTTTGGACAGTTCAGCCATACTTGCTGTTTTTCCCTCCAGGAAGATTTAATTAAGGGCCCTGCCGTCCAGATTTAAGCCTGCTCTGTCTTCCTGGTGCGTTTCTCATTGATGCTAATGGAGCTAATTGTTTCAAAGAGTCGGGTCAATGCGTTTGCAGTCGGTGTTTGGACCCATTTGTATTAATGGATGAGTTCATGGGACAAACAGGGTTGCCTGGGACTTTTTTTGGAGTCGCATTGATTTGAAAACGGGCGGAACTAGCAGGCTGCTCTCAGGCAGAGCGCTGTGGGCGGGGTCTTAGCAGTAATGACGTAACTTCTGATTCTCTTTCCTGTTTCTGAGTGCTACAGACTTCCCAAACTCACCCACTGCATTTCTCTCGTCTACCTCAGTTTGCCTCTGTTTCTCGGTATCTGTCCTTTGTCTCCCTCTCTCTCTCTCTTCCTCTCTCTCATTCTTTTCTCTATTCCTGCTGGTGATGTACATCAACAGGAAAAGAATAGACAGAGAGGCAGTGGCAGTTTTGAAAAGGATGATGCAGGCCTGAGTCAGAGTTGATTGTATGTGCTATAAGGCTGTGAGCACCCTTGGGAATTTTCATACTGTTTGGTGCTACCAAGGGACAATATTCTCCATAAATTGGTGGTAAATTAATATTTATGAATTCCTTTGGGTGACTCCTGATAGTGTTTTTGTTTTGTTAATAACTTTTTTTATTTGTTATTTTTATGTTTTATCTTTCTCTTTTCTTTTCTGTGTTTTTCTTGGGGGCGGATCTGTGCATTTTTGCTTGGCGGGCTTGGTATGTTGTGCTCTGTCACCAGTTCAATAAAGAAAGCTGTTAAAATTCAAAAGAAAGAAAATTCTCTCAGTTAAAATCAAACTCCTTCAAATGGAGTGACAAAGAAATTGCATTTTTAACATTCGTTGCAGTCATCGTACGGTTGATTCGAAATGTCAATTCTCAAGAATCCAATTTAGATAAGAATCAGAAGCTGTCAAGGCAACCAGAAAACAAACGTGCAGATCAATTCATGTTCAAATTACAGCATGACTCAAACTGTGAAACGAACTTGATTTTCTGGGTCGGGCGGTGTTTTCATATCCTCGCTCTGCATAAGAGTGACTGCTGAATGCCTGCATGTAAATGTATGGTAAATATAAATGACAGTTCTGCTCCCTGCTAATGAACACTTGGCCCCAGCTTTGACAGGTATGCAGACCTGTCTGAGTGATGTCTGCGCTTCGTCTATTTTCTTCCCCGTGGAAACTGGGCCTCTTTTTTTTGTGTACCATTTCCGGCAGGGTGCACGGAACTTATTGAATTTCGTCCTTTAATTGAACCACTTTTCCATTCCAGTAGCTGTCAAATTTCTAAGCGGGAACAGCTCTCTTCATCTCAGCTCTCTGTTCATTTGTGTGATAACTCTTTAGCTCTCTCCTTCTCTGGCTCTCTCTCTCTCTGTCTCTCTCTCTCCCTCTCTCTCTCTGGCTCTCTCTGGCTCTCTCTCTCCCTCTCTCTCTCTGGCTCTCTCTGGCTCTCTCTCTCTCTCTCTCTGGCTCTCTCTCTCTCTCTCTCTCTCTCTCTCCCTCTCTCTCTCTGGCTCTCTCTGGCTCTCTCTCTCCCTCTCTCTCTCTGGCTCTCTCTCTCTCTCTCTCTCTCTCTCTCTCTCTCTCTCTCTCTCGTCCCACTGAACCGAAGAGAGGAGGCGTTGAAGGAGTGCTGCGTGTGCGCGAACGCTGTCCCTTCGCTCCATAAATTTGGGCTGCCGGCGCTGGCCCAGCGGCTCTCATCTCCGATTCTCCCCCCCCCCGTGGTGCATTCTGGGGCCCGGTCTCCGGAGGCCTCCGTGGTTCCGTTTTACCGTGCGACTGACCCGTCTGACGCGTGAACGATTCAGTTAAAAAGCCGTTTCAAAATCCAACATGGTACTCGTCTCTCTCCCTCTCACTCCCTCTCTTGCTTGTTTGGCCACGTTTTCTGTCTTCAGTCCCTTTCTATTGCCAACTCTGTAGATACATCTCTCTTTTTCTCAAATTCAAATTCAAATGAGCTTTATTGGCATGACATACATGGTTACATATTGCCGAAACATGAGCACAACATAGAAGAAACATAACGGAATACACATTTCTGTGAGTATGTGTGTGTGTTACGTGTGTATGTTAAACTGTAACGTTGTGTCATATGTATATTCGGTGAAACAATGAATGGAACAATAATTAAAGAAAGAATATCCAAAAAAGGAGATTGAGAAGAGAACATATAGAACCTTGTATAGTGGGCTGGGGTTGATCCAGATGTCTTGCCTCTTTGCCTATGTGTTGACATTACTCAGTGCCCCTCTATTTGTGGCAAGTGGTGATGCACTGTGCATTTCTCTCTCTCCCTCTCTCTCTCTCTCTCAGGCATCTTCATGAGCACGTGCAACGTGGACGTGCGCTGGTTCCCGTTCGACATCCAGAAGTGCGAGCTCAAGTTCGGGTCCTGGACCTTCGACGGCTGGCTGCTGGACCTGCAGATGACCGATGCCGACATCTCGGGGTACATGCCCAACGGGGAGTGGGACCTGGTGGGTGAGTAGGACCCTTCCAAACCCTCCCCTCCCCTCGCTCTCTCTCTCTCTCTCTCAAATTCAAATTCAAATGAGCTTTATCGGCATGACGTATATAGATACAGTACTGTGCAAAAGTCTTAGGCACCCTAGATTTTAAAATATAATATATAGTATATATATATATATATATATAGGGTCTTAGATGTTTCTTTTTTGTTTTCTGTATTAGTGTGTCAGTAGAAAAGAGCAAATTTGAGGTTTCCAAACATGAATTTTACAGATACATTTTTGTATTTTGTTAAATAAAGTAATATTTTAAGTAATAGACTACTTTTCAGATAAAAACTTTATCAAGGGTCTCTGGGATTACCTGGAGAGCCAGAAGCAAGCGAAACAGCCAAAATCTGCAGAAGAACTGTGGCAAGTTCTCCAAAATGCTTGGAACAACCTACCAGCCGATTTTCTTATAAAACTGCCGGACAGTGTACCTAAGAGAATTGATGTAGTTTTAAAGGCGAAGGGTGGTCACACCAAACATTGATTTTATTTAGTTTTTAACTATTTACTGCTCTTTATATTATTTTTTCGATATTTATAACCTTTCATTTCATTATTTTTGAAAGCATCTTAGCTGTACAGCATTTTTTTTTTACAGGTGCCTAAGACTTTTGCACAGTACTGTACATATTGCTTAGGCAGGTGTACGAATAAACATGTAAACAGAATACAACTTTATGTGTGTGTGTGTGTGTGTGTGCGCGTGTGTGTGATGAATCTCTCTCTCTCCCTCACTCGCTCGCTCACTCACTCACCAGACTCTTCTTTCTCGTCCTCTTAAATTCAAATCCAGATGCGCCTCACTAATTCAGATCGCGCGTGGGCAACATGGATACAGCCCCGACAAAAGCTATCATTTGCATAAGATGTGAACAAAAACTAATATATGCTCACACTTCATTTGCTTAAATAAGCAATTTACATAATTATTATTTTTTCATACTTTAATGTTTAAAATAAGGATTAAAGGTCCATTGAGAACATATTTCTCCTTTTCAAGCATGCTCTGGGAGAAAGGCCAGAGAGAGCAGTTGCAAGCAGGGAGTGTGAGAGAGAGAGAGAGAGAGAGAGAGAGGGAGGTAAAGCCCCTGGAGCAGTAGGGATACAACTTCATCTCTCGAGATACAAGTCAGCATCCCTACATGCCCACCAGGGACTCAAACCAGCAACTTCACAGTTGCCAGTCGAGCACCCCACCACCCTGTTACTAACGCACCCAGCAGACAGATGCCATTATCCAGGGTAATGTCCACATCTACACGCTTTTGTTGTTGGTTTTATACAGTATCAATTTGTACGCCTGGATATTTACAGAAGAAAAGTCCATTTGTGTACCGTGCTCAAGGTTTCGACTGCAGAACCTCCTACCCGTCAGGGCCACGTATGGATTTGAACTCGTAAGCCTTCTGGGACAAAGCCATTTTCTTTTTTACGGTGCAAGTGCGTTTCTGCTCCGGCGGCTCGGAACTTGATGGCGGGGGAAGGCTCGCCGGGCCGCAGACGGAGAGATGAGGCGGAATAGGCACGCGGGCGACTGGAGGGACCGTCTGATTGGAGGAGAGCGCGGCGCACGTCAACCCTTTGAAGACAGGCACTTTGTCAATACTGCCCCCGCTCCCCTCCTCTGCTTCTCTCTTCCTTTCTCTGAGTTAGGCTGCTTGGGAGTCAATGGATTCCTCCATCCCTCCATCTCTCCCCTTATCTTCTTAACATCTCTCTGTTTTTCCACGGTGCAGTTTCAATTCGTCGTTCCTGTCGTTTTGCTTAGAAGTCTCCGCGGGAGACTTTACCCAGGGTGCCTTGCACAGCATATAGATCATGCTCTTACAAACAGGCTGGATGCGTGCCCCGCAGCACCTTACTCAAAGACTCAGCGGCTGTGCCACACTTTGGATCCAAGCTGGCAAGCAGTCCCAGGAGCCCAGTTATTGTATTATACAGATGTTGAACCACAGAAAAACAACCCCTCTCTCTGCTGATCTCTCTTTATTCCTCTTTTGGAACAACAGTAGTCCTTCTTTTCCCTCAATGTCTCTCTCCCTCCCCCCCTCGCTCACTCTCCTGCTACATCGTATTAAAATGTTGAGAAAAAATGAATGCATTTTAAAATCTTTTTTTTACCTTTTGTTTTTTGTGTTGTTAGAGCTTCGGCAGGCTTTGTTGCTCATCAATTTGCTTTTTAAAATACAGCCCAGGTTAATAAAACACCAAAATAAATGTCAAAAAGGTTTTTTTTCCACACCTTCATGGTTCTGTTATTTCTGTGATTTATTCTGTGCGCTGTTTGATGTGTGATTGCTTCAGCTAAACCCAGAGTGCTTCCAGGCTCTCTCTCTCTCTCCCTCTCTCTCTCTCTCTCTCCCTCTCTCTCTCTCTCCCTCTCTCTCCCTCTCTCTCCCTCTCTCTCTCTCTCTCTCTCTCTCCCCCTCTCTCTCTCTCTCCCTCCCTCTCTCTCTCTCCCTCTCTCTCCCTCCCCCTCCCTCTCTCTCTCTGCTGGTGGTGCTGGACGCCCCTGGGTCTGTAAATAAAGCTGCTCTTTGCCAGTGGCTCCGAATAAAAGTCTGTCCCCCCCCTGTCCCGGGACCAGGGGTTCCGGGCAGCCGGAACGAGGTGTTCTACGACTGCTGCAAGGAGCCGTACCCCGACGTGACCTTCACCGTCACCATCAGGCGCCGCACCCTGTACTACGCCCTCAACCTGCTCATCCCCTGCGTCCTGCTCTCCTCCATGACCCTGCTCATCTTCCTGCTGCCCGCCGACTCGGGGGAGAAGATCTCTCTGGGTGAGGAGGACCAGGAGGGGCGGGGGGGCAGGGGAGGAGGAGTGACAGGAGGAGGAGGTGGAGGACAGGCAGGAGGGGGGGCAGGAGGAAGAAGAGGAGGAGGAAGGGGGCGGAGGGGGAGAGGAGGAGGAGAAGGAGGGGGTGGGGAGTGGGAGGAGGAGGAGGAGGGAGGAAGGGGATGGGGAGGGCAGCAGGAGCATCCAGAGGAAGAGGAGGATGGGCAGGAGGAGGGGAAGGAGGGGGTGGGGAGAGGAGGAGGAGGAGGAGGAGTGGGATGGGTAGGAGGAAGAGTGGAGGAGGAGGCGAGAAGGGGGAGGGAGAGGAGGAGGAGGAGAAGGGGCAGGAGGGGGAGAAGAGGAGGGGGAGGAGGAAGTGGGAGGGAGAAGAGGAGAAGTGGCAGGAGGATGAGGAGGGGCCGGAGGGGGGAGAGGAGGAGGGGCAGGAGGAGAGGAAGGAGGGGGAGGATGAAGAGGGAGGCGGGGGAGAGGATAAGGGGAGGTGGAGGAGGAGGAGTAGAGAAGGAAGAGGAGGGCAACTGAGGCAGGAAGGAAACTGAGGAAATGAGAGGCTGAGGTGTAAAAGAAAGAAGGAAGGTGGGCGAGGAGCGATGAAGAGCTCCCAGGTAGCGGAGAGAGAGAGAGTGGGCGAGCGAGAGACGGGGGGGATCAGAGGGAGGAGAGAGGGAAGACAGCGCTGGGAGCAGAGGAAAGATTTACTCACTGATAAACGAGGGACGAGTCTCCTGGGGACCTCACAGTCACTACTGGGGACTTAGAACGCTGTGTGTGTGTGTGTAAACATCCCTCAGCTTTCTTAATGAACCTTTACTGTATTTATAGCACCCCGGCGCCTTGTTCTCTCCACTGACGCTTTACTGGTTTGATAGCCTTTGCCCTCGTCTGGCCAGGAAAAATGCTCAGAGAGAAAGGGAGGGAGGGAGAGAGGGAGAGAGGGATGGAGGGAGGGAGGGAGGGAGAAGATATAGGGTGGGAATGCTGAGAGAAGCGATAGAGATAGAGATGGATGGATGAAAGCGGGGAGGTAGGGAGATAGATGGAGGGAGAGGTAGAGATTGATGGGTGGAGGGAAGGAGGGATAGAGAGAGGGAGAGAGAGCGAGAGTGGGGGAAGGAGGGAGGGAGAAGATATAGGGTGGGAATGCTGAGAGAAGCGATAGAGATAGAGATGGATGGATGCAGGGGGGGAGGTAGGGAGAGAGATGGAGGGAGGGAACGTGGAGCGAAGTGAGAGATAGAGATGGATGGATGGGAGGGAGGGAGAGAGGAGCGTGGAGA
The DNA here is from genome assembly GCF_018555375.3 of Anguilla rostrata. Classification (NCBI taxonomy): domain Eukaryota; kingdom Metazoa; phylum Chordata; class Actinopteri; order Anguilliformes; family Anguillidae; genus Anguilla; species Anguilla rostrata. The sequence continues at coordinate 51,066,448 of NC_057940.1, read as the reverse complement.
GAGAGTAAAAACAGGGCAGCGCTCTGCCTCATTTCCTCTCCTCATCCCCCCATCACCTCCCCGTTCCTCCTGCCCACTCTCCTCTGTACCTTTCCTTTCATCCTCACCTGCTCTCCTTCCCCTATCCAGAGAACAGACATGTTTCAAAGATATTCAATCTTTCCATTTCATCAAAGTATAAACAAACGTCCTAATTTGCATCAGCCAAGGTTATGAAATTCCTTGGACGGACTGTTGTTGATATTTCGTTTAGTTGTCAAGCCGAAGTAAAGCTGTTTTTGTACCGACTTTCATCTGAGTGAGGAGCTCAGACTCCGAGATCCTATTCTGAATGTTTGCAGAGCAATTTGCAACCATGGCAACTTAACGGAATTCAACAGAACTACTTTCAAATATGCAAAATGTTTCTGTGCAGTTCCAGTGCCAACTGACTGTATGAATCTCTCTCTCTATCGCTCTCTCTCTCTCTGTCTCTAGTTTTCAGTTATGAACTTAATTGCTGAAGCAGAAGTGACAAAAAGCAATAGCATAAAAAAACAGTGATGCAGCTGGGAATTTTACATTTCTGCAATGTTTTCTTTTTTTTTTTTTTGGAATTTGGTTCATCAGTGATGCAATTCTTTGATACCGATTGAAATTGGCTGACATTACGTTTTGCATTAAATTTAAAATGTGTTTATTTGTAAATGATAAGAAAGCTTTGTGCATACTGAAATGCGAAATATCCTGTTGTTGTGACCAAACGAGTGTTATGTTAGATGTCATTTTAAAAGTTGTATTACAAACAACAAATAACATGTCCCTCTTTCCCTTCTTGTCTCCCCTCCCCCTCCATTCCTCCTCTCTCTCTCTCTCTCTCTCTCTGTAGGAATCACAGTGCTTCTGTCACTCACTGTATTCATGCTGCTGGTTGCTGAGATTATGCCGGCCACATCAGACTCAATACCACTAATTGGTGAGCCAGTGTGTGTGCGTGTGCGCATATGAGACTAGGCTACGAGTGCTTGTTTGTGTTTTTGAAAGTGTGTGTGTGTCCTTGCGGGTATGTAAATGGTAAATGGACGGCATTTTATATAGCGCTTTTATCCAAAGCACTTGACAGTTGATGCCTCTCATTCACCCATTCACACACACACACACACTCACACACCAACGGCGAAAGGCTGCCATGTAAGGTACCAATCAGCTCGTTGGGAGCAATTAGGGGTTAGGTGTCTTGCTCAGGGACACTTTGACACGCCCAGGGCGGGGGATCAAACCGGCAACCCTCCGACTGCCAGACAACCGCTCTTACCTCCTGAGCTATGTCGCCCCATACACAATTTGTGTGGTGTGGTGTGTGGTGTGTGTAAATCCCCTGTGATTCTATGTGGTTAAAGTGAAATTGTGTGGGTTTCTATGTGAAAAACAACAAAGTATAAAAGCGGGAAATAATCAGACAACTGGGGAATAGAGAGGTTGCTGTTTTGTGAGTGTGTGTGTGTGTGTGTGTGTGTGTGATGTGTGTATGTGTGAATTTACGTGTGTGTGTAGTCTTTAGTTAAAAAGGTCCCTCGTCCTTGTGTCGACCAAGTCTCATTGAACTCTGTTAATCTATCAATCTAATCGTACCCCACACTGATTGGCTAATTACACCCCCGGTCTCAGTGCTCTGTCTGCTGATTGGCTAATTACAGCCCGGTCTCAGCGCTCTGTCTGCTGATTGGCTAATTACAGCCCGGTCTCCGCGCTCTGTCTGCTGATTGGCTAATTACAGCCCGGTCTCAGCGCTCTGTCTGCTGATTGGCTAATTACAGCCCGGTCTCCGCGCTCTGTCTGCTGATTGGCTAATCACAGCCCGGTCTCAGCGCCCTATCTGATGTGTGCTCGGCGCTCGGCTCGCTGGCCTGCGGGGCCCACAGATTGCCGGTAGGACTGATGGGCTTTGCTTTCCGGCAGAGCGCTTGGACATAATTAGCCCCTCAGGAGGAAGCGGCACATGCTCGTTAAATACCCACATCCATAACGCCGGCGGGAGAGATAGAAAATACTGTCAAAAACATTTTTTTTTTGTCACTGCTTTCATAGACTAATTTTATGCTCGCTGTAAAAAAAATATAAACAGGCTTAATTATACCCAACCTGCAAGGCAACGCACAAAGAAAGAATCAGTATTGTTTGACATAAACTTATATGTTGATATAAATTCACAAACTGTGTCTTATGCATGCATGCTGTCACCAGTTTCATAGACTAGATATACGGTATGCTTGCTGTAAAAAATATAAACAGGCTTGATTATACCCTACGTGCAAGGCAACGCACGCAGTAAGAATCAATATTGTTTTTCATTAACTTTTATTTTGATACAAATTTGCCCGCTGTGTCGTAGTCATGCCGTGCTCACGGGTTGGGTTCTGGAGTTATGAGATGTGAAGGATTAACCCTTTGATCGCCGCTGTGTGTCCCAGGCCAGTACTTCGCGAGCATCATGATCATCGTGGGCATGTCCGTGATCGCCACGGTGATAGTGCTCCAGTACCACCATCACGACCCCAACGGAGGAAACATGCCCAAATGGGTAGGGCTCTGTCCGTCCGTCCGTCCGTTGATGCATTTATCCATTGAGGCAGTTGAAGTAGAGGTAGATCGCTTGACATTTGCAAAGTGATATTTTATTTAAATGTAAATTTATTTTTAAATTTTATTTAAATTTAAAAGTAAAAAATGAATTTTTCTTTGGAGGATGAGTACATGTATGAGCTTTCATTCTGGATTCTAAAATGTGACATCTGGAAGTTAGGACATTTGCACATTTAAGCATATGTTAATTCTCAGACTGCAGTTTTGATAATGCTAATTGTACCACTAAAAGATCAAACAATGTAAGCACATTTTCTTATTGAACCTATGGAAATGGTTATCATTTCTTACATTTTTTTTACATTTTCTAAATATTATTCCCTTTAACTTGTCATTAATCATTATCTGGTGGAGTCTGCATCCAATGCACATCACCATTGTGATTTGATAAATCTATTAATGGGAGTACTTGTCCTAAACTCTTTATTTCATTTTCTTATATTCTTGCTTTGTCTTAGCGTCTGTTTGCAGTGAGATGGCGGATGTTGATGTGGTGCTGAAGTTAATGGCTGTTGTTCAGGGCTGTCCAACCCTGTTCCTGGAGATCTACTGTCCTGTTGGTTTTCATTTAAGCCTTCATTTGGCACACCTGATTCTACTAATTAGCAGCTCAACGAGATATCTAGCTGCTGAGTGAGGTTGGCTTTGCTAGGGCTGGAGTGAAAAGCGACAGGGTAGATCTCCAGGATCAGGGTTGGGCAGCAGGCAGCAGGGTTTTGATTCAGTCAGAAACTTGCCAGGGGTCCAGGGGTCAGAAAATAAAAGTCCTGCCGTGTGTGTCTTCCACCCATGGACTCAGCCAGCTGATTTCACCAATTAGTTCCACCTCCTGGCCGAAGAATTGTGCCAATGAGCAAATCCACGCAACTGGAAGAAAATACTGGGGAGGATTCTTACTGTCTGAATCTGGGTTTCCCACCTCTGCCTCCTCCTCTGGGTTCGGCTACTGCTGCCTGGCTCGGTTCTGCCCCGCCTCTGTGACTGACGTGGCAGGAGCGGATTGGCTGCCGGTCTCTGCCCTTGTTTTTCTCAGGGGTTCAGAAAAAAGAGTTTTAGTTTATCTGGCTCCTTCCACACTCATGGCACACGGCCATTTTACTCTTCGCCTTCTCTGCTCCGTCGAGCCGTGTTTACTGTGCTTGGCAGGTGTGTGTGTGTGTGTGTGTGTGTGTGTGTGTAATCTCTCAGAGTTAAATCGCAGTGGAATTAGTTTTTGCTTTAATGTCATTCTCTGGGTGGCTGGTTCCCCCCCCGGGGGGCCTGGGTAGAGTCGCAGAGTTATGGGTCTCCCACCGCACCGCGCGAAGCCCTGACCGACTGCAGTGTCACATGACCAGTCAGCCCCAGCACCAGCTGACTAAAGGCTCTTTCTCGCTCTATATATCTCTCCGTCCATCGCCCTCTCCCTGTGATTTAACAGAAGCTGGGTTCAGCACGTGAGAAGACTTTTTTATTCTGGGTTTTAATTAACGAGAGAGCAAACAGACGGCAAGTTAACCGACCAGTGTTTTGTTGTGTGTGGCAGAGAGAGAGAGAGAGAGGTTTACCTGGACAGGTGATATAAAAGCAGGGTCGAAGGAAGAAGATGAACTTGAAGAATCGTAAAAATCAAGGATCACAATTAAATGACACACTATTATTAATCCTTCATGGACGATCGGAAAAGTTCCATTTCGATATCGTATGCGAATGATGCAAGTCTCACTTCAGATTTGTTTGCATTGTTTATATGGATACTTCCTCTCTGTGCAGTTCTGTTATACTTGTTCCATTGTACTTGTTCTACTTGTCCCTCTCTCCCTCCCTCCCTCCTCCCTTGCTTTCTCATCCACACACTCTCTCTTTGACTCTCACTCCATTTCTCTCGTCACCTCAATTCAGTTCAATTCAAAATGCTTTATTGGCATGACATATTTCAATGTGTTTGCCAAAGCTTTGCAAAACCCATTACAATGTACATAAACTACAGTGCCCAAGTCATGAATTATAAACAAGCACATAACAAATACATGAACCTAAGAATAATATTAATAAAGAACTAAATGACAATTCATCAGAATTTATTAACTGTAAGGGTCACAGCTGTTCCTCAGGCTGTGGCAGGTGGCTACATATTGTGCAGCCAAATTCTGGCAGCACCTTTCCTCTCCCAGGAGAATCTGAATCTTCTATGACTCAGGGAGGTTTTGAAAAGTTTTGAAATTGTGTTGTGAGTTTGGGGATAAAATGTTCTCAGTTTTTTTTGTTTGTATTTCTGACATTTAAGGAGGAAGCGCAGCTCTGTCTCTACCTGCTCTGTGTTGCAGTGGGAGCACAGCCTCTCCTCCCTGGGCAGCCAGGTCTGCCTGTGTCGACCTGTGTCTGTCTTATCTGTGGTCAGACAGTCTGTTACAGTGTATTCTCAGTTTGGGGCCAAATAACATGCCAGTTTGCCCATTTTGCCAATAGCTAATGTAATTTTTTAGTTTTTGTTGCGTTATGGTTCGGCTGATTCTGATTGGTGTAATTGGAATGGGGCTGTCCTGAGGGGACTCTTCTCTGGGCTCAGCTCCTGTCATTTCTGGGCATCGTAATTGTATGAGTGGGGGTCGCTGTTTTTTTTAGATGCGTCCAGTATTTAACGGCTCTGTTTTTGGATGTTAATGAGTAGCGGTGCTCTCTGCACATGGAGTATGTTTTTACAGAACTCTGCATGCAGGGTTTCAGTTGGGTGTTTATCGCAGTGTTTATTCCAACTCTCTCTCCCTCTCCCTCCACCCTCTCTCTCTGTCTCTCTCCTCCTCCCCCCTCTCTCCCTCTCTCTCTGTCTATCCCTCCCCCTCTCTCCCTCTCTTCCTCCCCCCTCTCCCCCCTCCCCCTTTCTCTCTCTTCCTCTGTGGTTCTTTCTTCTCTCTGTCTCCATCAATGCTCGTTTTGTCTAACTCACTCTGTTCTCTTCCTGCCCTCCTCATGTCCCCTTCTCTCTCACACTAGCTTCCTCTGCTGGGCTCCTGGTCGTCTCTCCGCTTCTCTCCCAATCCTCTCTCTGTCCTCTGTCTCTCCTCCCCCCCTCTCTCTCCTCTCTCTCTCTTCTGTCCCTCCCTCCCCTCCCTCTCTCTCCTCTCTCTCTCTCCCTCCCCCTCTCTCTCCTCCCCTCTCCTCTCTCTCTCTCTCTCCTCCCTCCTCCCCCCTCTTCTCTCTCCCTCTCTCTCTCTCTGTGGCTCTCTCCCTCTCCTCCTCTCCTCCTCTCCCCCATCCCTCTCTTCCTCTCTCTCCTCCCCCCTCCCCCTCTCCTCTCTCTCTCTCCCCCTCCCCTCTCTCTCTCTCTCTCTCTCCCCCCCCCTCTCTCTCTCTCTCTCCCTCCCTCTCTCTCTCTCTTCAGGTGCAGCTGATCTTGCTGCAGTGGATTGCCTGGTTCCTCGGATGAAGCGTCCGGGGGAGAGCGACGACCCGGACCGCCCCCCCTGCGCCCCCCACCTGCGCCGCTGCTCCTCCGGCTCCCAGAGCGGGAGCCTCGCCAATCCCGCCGGGCACCACGCCCCCTTCCAGCCGGGACTGTCCCACCCCGGCCACGGCCACCCGCACGCCCAGCCCAGCGCCAACAACGGCACCCTGCTCTACATCGGCTTCCAGAACCTGGATGACCCGGTGGCCGACTCCGCCCAGAGGGGCGGCGGCTTCGCCCAGAGGGCGGGGCCCGGGGGCGGGGGTGGGGGCGGGTCTGGGAGCCCCCCTCCCCACCTCCCCTCCCAGTTCTGCAGCCCCCCTCCGCCCGCCCCCAACCTGGAAACCATGGGCTGTGCCAGCACCGTCTCCGGCGGGTTTGGGCTGGGGGTGCCGGGGGGGCTGGGGGGCGTGGCGCCGGGCTTCCAGGGCGGGACGGGGGACCCGCAGCTGCAGGCCATCCTGGAGGAGGTGCGCTACGTGGCCGACCGCTTCCGGGAGCAGGACGAGAACGAGGGCGTGGCCGAGCAGTGGAAGTTCGCGGCGGCCGTCATCGACCGCCTCTGTCTCGTGGCCTTCAGCGTGTTCAACATCATCTGCACCATCTCCATCCTCATGTCCGCACCCAACTTCGTGGAGGCCGTCTCCAAGGACTTCATCTGAGAGGGAGAGGCGGCGGGTGGGGCTTACTGTTGTGGGGTGAGGCTAGAAAATGGGTGGTAGGGTTGGGGTTAGGAGGGAGTGGTGGGATTTGGGTGGAGTGGGTGGGCTTACTGTTGGGGGGCGAGGCTATAAAATGGGTGGGGTGGGTGGGGTTTGGGTAGAGAGGGGGTGGGGTTTGGGAAGGTTGTGGGTGGGGCTGAGATGACAGTGGGTGTGGCTTGGGTGGAGAGGGCAGGGTGTGGATAGAATGGGGGCGAGGGCTGGTATTGGGCAGTGGGTGGGTGGGTTTGGGTGGGTGGGGGGGTGGGGTGGTGGGGCTGAGATGAGTGGGTGGGTTTGGGGGCAGTGGAGGTGGTGGGGTTTGTGGGGTGAGATGGAGGGGTGGGGTTGGTGGGGCTGAGATGATATTGGGTGGGGTTTGGGTGGGGCTGAGATGGTAGTGGGTGGGGTTTGGGTGGGGCTGAGATGGTAGTGGGTGGGGTTTGGGTGGAGCGGGTGGGGTCATGACTCCGTAATAACAGTCAGGTCCTGGACAGTAAAGCAGAGAGCCAGACATTACTCACCAGGAGGCGGACAGACTGAGGCAGAGCGAGATCAAAGGTCTGACCAAAGGAAATAACAGGAAGGAAAGAGAGAGAAAGAAAAGGAGGGGGGGAACACTTCAGAGAGAAAAGAAAGACAGCACGGCCCGGGGGGGACAGAAAGAGAGGGAAGACAGGCGGACGGGGCCAGTTTCTCTCGGAGGACGAGAGTGAGAAGAGAAGAAAGCGAGCGCACGTCTCTCTGTTCTTTCCGGTGACAGTGACGTGTGGCGGGGGGAACGGAGGGCGAAAGGCACTCGCTGGTCTTCCGTCTCCCTGACGGAGCGCTCACACTTACGGCCGATGGGGAAGAGAGGAGAGAGAGAGAGAGAGAGAGAGAGAGAGAGAGAGAGAGAGAAAGAAAGAGAGCGATAGAGAGAGAGAGCAGGGTTAGAAAACGGAGGAAGCCTCCCTCACCCTATGTGTTTATTGGGTGCCGTTGCCAGACAACATGGCCGCCCTTGGGCCGAGTCCCGCTGGCCGTAAATAGCATAATTCCTCCTTAATGAGGCGGCGGCGTCGAGCGGGTTGTTCCGGGGCCAAAGGGCCGTGCCGGGCCACGGGGGCCCCTGAGGGCAGTGGGGCCCCAAACTCACACAGTTCCGTACAGTCAGCTTCAGACTCTCTGTGTCCTAGAACGTTCCGGCAGTGCGGCGAATGCAGAAGAAAAAAAAACAAAAGGTTTGTGAGACTGATTACTTTCCTGTCTTTTTTTTCATCACTGTCTTTCCTTTTTTTAATAAGATCTCGGGAAATTGACGGTTGACACTTTGGAGGAGAAAAGAACTCCGCTGTCAGCAATTTGAATCCCCCAAATAAAAACACTGCTGTCTTTTTTTTTCCAGAAACTGGTGCCCCCTGTCTGTCATTTTGTGGTGAGAATGGGCTGTTGTGCTTGTAGAGAAAAATGACAATAGTGGAATTGAACAGGGGTGGTGGGGGGGGGGGGTGCAGGGAGGGGTGGGGGGAGGCGGCGGGGGGAGGTGTGTGGGGCGGGGGGGGGTGGGGGCAGGAGGGGTGGCTGGAAACGCTGACACTGCAAGCAAGGCAGGGTTTTAATGGATTACTCCGTCACAGCGGAGTGGAGTCCGTTTGGGGAGGTGGAGGAGGAGGGTGGAGGTTGCTTTCACGGGCCCGGCGGTGGAGGATAATCAGAAAGACGTTCGGGCCGAGCTTCCCTCCGATCGATGACCGCTCATCGGGGTCCGTTCCCCCCCCGGGGACCCCCTCCCCGCGTGACAGAAATCCGTCTCCGGCCGCGCCGCTAGCGCGCTAGCTAGCCCGCCGAGCTGTCAGTCACGCGGCCCGGCGTCTCCGGCTCTAACGAGCGAGGCGGTCTCTCCGCACGCGCCCGCCCGGCGTCTGTCACTCCCGCTTTTCCCGCCGAAAGCACCGCGGCTCGACGGAGCGAGAGGCGGCGGGGGGCCGGACGTCACCGCCTGTCAATCATCCCGATCCGTCAGAACGAGAACGCGCTCCGGCGGCAATTACACGCAGTCAGACTGCCGGAAGCTAAGTTTAGCCGTGCTGCATCTCGGCGCGTAGCAGAATGAATCCGGGGGGGGGCGGGGGGGGGGGGGGGTCCACAGAACGATCACTTTGTTCCTGTCGGTTTCCACGACTCCCACGCAAACCGTTCGTACAGTACATGCAGTACAAAGCAAATGAAAATATTAAAAAGGCGTCTCAGATGCGCTGTGTGAATACCAGTCGGGGTGGACACAGGGACAGTCAGTGTGCTCAGTCAGGCGCTGCGTGAGTCAGTCGGTCAGTGTGTGTAGGTCAGTCGTTATGTGAATCTGGCACTCAGTTGGTCAGTGTGTGTAGGTCAGTCGTTATGTGAATCTGGCACTCAGTCGGTCAGTGTGTGTAGGTCAGTCGTTATGTGAATCTGGCATTCAGTCGGTCAGTGTGTGTAGGTCAGTCGTTATGTGAATCTGGCACTCAGTCGGTCAGTATGTGTGTAGGTCAGTCGTTATGTGAATCTGGCACTCAGTCGGTCAGTGTGTGTAGGTCAGTCGTTATGTGAATCTGGCACTCAGTCGGTCAGTGTGTGTAGGTCAGTCGTTATGTGAATCTGGCACTCAGTCGGTCAGTGTGTGTAGGTCAGTCATTATGTGAATCTGGCATTCAGTCGGTCAGTGAGTGCAGGTCAGTCGTCATGTGAATCTGGCACTCAGTCGGTCAGTGTGTGTAGGTCAGTCGTTATGTGAATCTGGCACTCAGTCGGTCAGTGAGTGCAGGTCAGTCGTTATGTGAATCTGGCACTCAGTCGGTCAGTGTGTGTAGGTCAGTCATTATGTGAATCTGGCATTCAGTCGGTCAGTGAGTGCAGGTCAGTCGTTATGTGAATCTGGCACTCAGTGAGTGCAGGTCAGTCGTTATGTGAATCTGGCACTCAGTCGGTCAGTGAGTGCTGGTCAGTCGTTATGTGAATCTGGGACTCAGTTGGTCAGTGAGTGGGCCGGTAGCTCAGTGTGCCGGTCTGTCAGTATGAATCAGGCTGTAGTTGTGTACAGTGACAGCCAAGCAGACTGTTAGCGTCAGAGTGCTTGTACTGGCAGGGCTTCAGCAACATGAACAGAATTCAGGCTTGCTATGGTGCCAAATTCAGTAACTCTCTCTCTCTCTCTCTCTCCCTCCCACCCTCTCCCTCTCCCTCTCTCTATCTATTTCACACTCCCTCTCTCTCTCTCCATGTAGTTATGAATTGTGCAGTGCACTCTCTTGGCTCTCAGATTTACTGTGTCCACTCAGCTGGAAAGAAAGATGGGACAGAGGGAGAGGGAGAGAGAGTAAATTAGCGAGCGTTCAGGCAGTGGCGTTCCCAGGCCCCGCAGATAACCCCGGGGACAGGAAATTAGGAGTCACCCACCCGCAAACACCACCCCTCCAACCACCCAAGCATGTGTGAATAGCTCAGCACATTCACATCTAAACGCACCCAGAGGCACTAATTACTCAAACATGACACTGCATCAAACGAAAACCCTGAGCTGTGTGTGCATGCATGCATAAACGCACACGCACACTCACGTTCACTCACACACACAGACACACACACACATACACACACGCATGCACATTCACACACTCACATGCACACATGTACACTCACACACACACATGCACATTCACACACACACACGAACACACACACATGTGCTCACACACAAACACACGCACTCACATGCAAACTCACAAAAAAATATGCACACACACAAACACACGCACACACACACACTCACTTACACACACACACACTCACGTTCACTCACACACACACACGCACACTCACGTTCACTCACACACACACGCATGCACATTCACACACTCACTTACACACACACACTCACGTTCACTCACACACGCACAGACACACACACACACACATACACACACGCATGCACATTCACACACTCACATGCACACATGTACACTCACACGCACACACACACATTCACATGCACACTCACACACACAGATGCACACACACACACATGCACTCACACACGTGCACTCACATGCAAACTCACAAAAAATATGCACACACACAAACACACACACACACACACACACACACACACACACACACACACACGCACAAAACTGCGTTACCTGCTCCTCTCTAACCCCCCAAGCCTCTTCCTCCTCGCACAGCGAGCGCGCCGTGCGATTTCCCAGACGTGCCGCGATCAATGGCTTTTAATTATGGAAGAAGATTGCCCCGATCGATGGCGCTGACTGAGTGAGGCCTGCTTACGCGCGGAGATTGATAGCCCCACTCAGGCCACCTGGGGCTACGCAGAGCGCCCCAATTAAGCTAACAAAGCCGGACTACTTTCCTGCGCTTCACCCCCCCCACAAAGAGGAAGGGGCGGGGTTCGGCGCTGGGGGCACATGTCACTTCTGACCGTTCGCAGCAAAATACTTCTAATTACCGGACAGGGAAGGCTTGTATAACCCTTTAAGGTATTAAAGTCACAATTATACGATTAGAATTTTCATAACTGAACGTTCTAATGCTGACGTAATAATCACTCCTGGTAACAGAAAGCAAATGGAGTTCTTAGAACACTGATTTAGAATTTTGAAGAAGAAAAAAAACATTCCAAAAAAACCTACTCTTCAAAGGGTTAATGACTTCCTCAGTCTGAAAACGCTTTGTTCATCAGGCCTCTCTTCATTGGCCTGCTGGCTGGCCCTCGCCCCTGTGATTGGTGGAGCCGAGATCACCAAATATGGATGGAGTTTTTTCATTTTAAACCATAAAATCACTGTAGCCATAAGTTAAACTGATGTGCGGTGGCAAAAAAATGATCATCAGCTGATGCAGGATCGGTCTGCAGAACCCTAACAGTGAACCCGTCCATTTTGAGAAGCTGATCCAAGGTCAGTGGAGTCCCTGACTGCTGGAAGGCTTCGTCTCTGACCTCTGCAGTATAAATACTTAATCAAATAAGCGGCGATTAATGGTGTTTATGCAAGATGAGCCAGCCTGAATATAAAGTGGGGATGGAATTAAATCAAAGCTGGAAGGACCAAAGAGAGCAGCAGCCCTTTGCAGATGCTGGCCGGCCGCGCCCTCGAAGCTCGTTTGGAAGAGACCAAGCGGTTCAGAGCCAAAGACCCGACGGGGGGGATACTACAGAACCCCGAACTGGACGCGGGTACCAGAACACCTGCTCCTGTACGGACAGGGAAGAAAAGCTGCTTCTGTTTAATGCGAGTTCTATGGTCTGAGCTCTATGGTCTGCGTCCTTACACCCGAGCATGTTCGAGTGCGAGTGTGTAAGTGTGTTTGAGGAAATGTAATATCTGTGTTAATGTGTGAAACAAAATAGTTAGGTGCATAAGTGCGTGCGCGTGTGTGTGTGTGTGTGTGTGTGTGTGTGCGTGTATGTACCTGGAGTTGCTAGGGTGCAGAGATGTTGCACTTTGATGCCAGAATAAAGCTCTCAAAGCCTCCAGTGGAACCCTCCAGAGACTCCGCCCGCTTCTCTGTGCCGCTGGTTGTGTGTGTGCGTGTGTGTGTGTGCGTGTGTGTGCGCGCGAGGTGTTCTGAGGGCCGTTTGAGCGCTCGCCGGCGCGTCCGTTTGCCAATCAAAGGAAAGGAAACGGGAACGCTGCCCGGGGATGGCCAATCGGGATCAGAGGCGGAGTCAGCCGCAGCGCACCGCAACTCGCACGTCGTCACGCCTTGATCTCGTAGTTATGATGCAGCTCCACGCCAGGATAATGCCTCCGAGCCTCAGTCCACACTCCGCCCAATCACAGACCTGCAGCAGGGCCAGAGCAAACTAAAATGTCGCTCGCCGCTGCCCCCTAGAGGGGACTGCAGTTACTCCACCTCTTTCTGACATCCTACCATCCGCCAAAGGTGTAAGGTGCCACTCTGAGGGAAGAAATGACAGCTCTAAACATACGCAATTTTAGAAAAAATGTTGAAAAACGTATCAAACGCTCTTTATTTGCATCGCAAAGGAGTAAAAAAAAAAACAAAGCTAACCCTGGCAAACGTCTTTGAGTGGTATTAGGAGTCCAATCTTGTGTAACCGCTTCCCATCTGTTGAAATTATACAGCCGGCGAAGGAGCCGTTCGGCGATGATTAATCGCATTTACATCCCGCGTTAGGCAGACGCACTCATCCAGAGGGACTTACACAGATAACACTTCACACACGGTCCGCTTGTACGGCTGCGTATCACCGGAGCAATTCAGGCTAAGGACCGCGCTCAAGGGTGCCTCATCCCCAGTCCAGATGTAAACGAAATGAGTTCATTAACAGCAAGCCAAGCTCCCTCACGGATCTGTACAACAGTGCCACCAATATCTAGTGCCACCCATATCTAGTGCCAACTTTATCTACAGTGCCACCCATATCTAGTGACAACCGTATCTACAGTGCCACCCATATCTGCAGTGCAACAGTAAGCCAAGCTCCCTCACGGATCTGTACAACAGTGCCACCAATATCTAGTGCCACCCATATCTAGTGCCAACTTTATCTACAGTGCCACCCATATCTAGTGCCACCCATATCTGCAGTACCACCCATATCTACAGTGCCACCCATATCTAGTGCCACCCATATCTGCAGTACCACCCATATCTACAGTGCCACCCATAGCTGCAGTGCCACCCATATCTGCAGTGCCACCCATATCTACAGTGCCACCCATATTTAGAGCCACGCATATCTAGTGCCAACTGCATCTACAGTGCCACCCATATCTAGTGCCACCCATATCTAGTGCCACTCATATCTGTGCCTCATCAACAGTGCCACAATCTAAAGGCACCCATATCAGTGCACCATATCTACAGTGCACCCATATCTGCATGCCCACGATTAGTGCCACCTATATCTGAAGTGCCACCAATATCTAGTGCCAACCGTATCTACAGTGCCACCCATATCTGCAGTGCCACCCATATCTAGTGCCACCCATATCTGCAGTGCCACCCATATCTAGTGCCACCCATATCTGCAGTACCACCCATATCTACAGTGCCACCCATAGCTGCAGTGCCACCCATATCTGCAGTGCCACCCATATCTACAGTGCCACCAATTAGATGCACTATCAGTGCCACCCATATCTACAGTGCCACCCATATCTAGTGCCACCCATATCTAGTGCCACTCATATCTGCAGTGCCACCCATATGAACAGTGCCACCCATATCTACAGTGCCACCCATATCTAGTGCCACCCATATCTAGTGCCACCCATATCTAGTGCCAACCATATCTACAGTGCCACCCATATGTACAGTGCCACCCATAGCTGCAGTGCCACCCATATCTAGTGCCAACTATATCTACAGTGCCACCCATATCTAGTGCCAACCATATCTACAGTGCCACCCATATCTACAGTGCCACCCATACCTGCAGTGCCACCCATATCTGCAGTGCCACCCATATCTAGTGCCACCCATATCTAGTGCCACCCATATCTGCAGTGCCACCCATATCTAGTGCCACCCATAGCTGCAGTGCCACCCATATCTGCAGTGCCACCCATATCTGCAGTACCACCCATACCTACAGTGCCACCCATATCTAGTGCCACCCATATTTAGTGCCAGCCATATCTACAGTGCCACCCATATCTGCAGTGCCACAAATATCTAGTGCCACCCATATCTGCAGTGCCACCCATATCTAGTGCCACCCATAGCTGCAGTACCACCCATATCTAGTGCCACCCATAGCTGCAGTGCCACCCATATCTAGTGCCACCCATAGCTGCAGTACCACCCATATCTAGTGCCACCCATATCTAGTGCCACCCATAGCTGCAGTGCCACCCATATGTACAGTGCCACCCATATCTGCAGTGTCACCCATATCTAGTGCCAACCATATCTACAGTGCCACCCATATCTAGTGCCACCCATAGCTGCAGTGCCACCCATAGCTGCAGTGCCACCCATATCACAGAATAAAGAAAACAGACTAAAGAGACACTCCAGCTTCGCACTCATTGCAGTTTGCTGTCAAATAATAATAATAAAACTTTATATCGCCCTTCTCAAAACAGTTACAAAGTGCTTCACATAAAATTAAAAACCCAGCAATAGTAGAATTTTTTTTTTTTAATTGAAGATATAAATATGAAAGTAAAGGACATAAAAGCCACTTTTTGGAAGAAAGGAATGTCCAGAGAGCGAGAGAATATTACTGCGGATTGGCAAACAAGCAGAGCTAGGAGCAGAAAAAAAAAGAAGAGAGGGAGGTAGAGAAATGGAAAGATGAAAAAAAAGAGAGAGAGACAAGACGTTCGGGAAGACCGTCAAACATGCGGACACACTACGCAAACACCGAACAGTCATTTTCATCAATAAATCAATTTATTTAAAATAATATGTTACAATTTATTACACTAAGTGACATTATCAAACATTTTTTTTTCTTCTAGCGGTGAGTTAGCTTTTTGCAGAATCCCTGCGAGATTTCTCTTCTCGTTCAAAAAAAAACAGGCTTGTTAGTTGGGCGTGACTCGAATGAGAGAATGGAACGTGCCTCGTGTTTCTGTTAGATCTCGCCGCGCTGTTTACGTTCATCAGGAACCCCCCTCGCCCCCCCTCGCCAAGAAAAAAACAACAACAAAAAAAAGGGAAACTCTACACGATTAAGTTTTATGTCGCCTTTACAATTTCGCCGGCATAAATTAAAACAAACCATTTCGTTTCGAGAGAAAAAGAATGGATTCACTCCATGTAACATAATAATTCTCAGCCTTAAAAGTCTCTACAGCTGAACACAGATACTGTACACACACACACACACACACACACTCCAAGCACTGACTAGTAAGAGGAAAGCCCTCTTTAGTGAGTCGCGTATTCAGAAATCATTCACCCCGAGCGCACGACGTTCGTAAGACTGCGTTTACGACCGAACCGCTCCCCCGCGAACGTGATCGAGAGCGAAGGTCGCTCGGCCGGCCGGACACTCCGCAGGGTTCGAGAGGACGCCCGGACTCCGCGGAGTCCGTATCACAGCGTTTCGGGAAGGGGGGGGGGGCCGCACCACTGTTAGAAAATCTGCAGCCCTGGCTTGGCCGGCTGATGGCCATCACAGCGTTTGGCTCGGGGGGGGGGGGGGGGGGCGGGGGGGGGGGGGGCGAGCCCGAGCCCTGGCTCGGCCGAGACGTGTCCCGACGCGCCCCCGCCGTTTCCGAGGGACGCGCGCAGAGGCGGAGGAAGCGCGCGGCTCTGTTTCCTCCCGTCGCCATGACGACCGTCCGCCGAGCCGCCGCGTCCCACGCTGGGAGTCCGGAGAGTGTGTGTGTGTGTGTGTGCGTGTGTGTGTATGTGGGTGGGGATGGGTGGGTGTGCGTGTGTGTGTGCGTATGTGTGTGTGTGTGGGGATGGGTGGGTGTGCGTGTGCGTGTGCGTATGTGTGTGTGTGTGGGGATGGGTGGGTGTGCGTGTGTGTGTCTGTATGTGGGTGTGTGTGTGTGTGTCTGTATGTGTGTGTGTGCGTGTGTGTGTGTGGGTGGGTGTGTGTGTGTGTGCGTCTGTATGTGGGTGTGTGTGTGGGTGTACGTTGGTACAGAAAGTCTGACCCAGGGTCCATGTGTTATATGCATTTACTGGGAACAACGAACGAAGTCCGAGACAGAGAGGATGCACAAAGACGACGCCCACACACAGGGAGAGGGCGGGGCCGTGTATGCAAATGAGTATTCATCCAACCGTTACCTATACCCGCTTACCCTGGGCAGGGTGCGTTGGGCGAGAGGCAGGGATACACCCTGGACAGGCCGCCAATCTACCTCGGGACACAAATGAGTGTTACAAAATGAATACTAATCAAGGGATCATCTTGATGAGATCACTGCTGGAGTTTTGGGGGGGGGGGGGGGTGTCAACTTCTTTTTGTTGTTTCTGTTGCCAGGTTACCTCAGGAGGCAGTGAGATCTGCTGGACTCCACAGCTGCTCCCCGGG
The DNA here is from genome assembly GCF_018555375.3 of Anguilla rostrata. Classification (NCBI taxonomy): domain Eukaryota; kingdom Metazoa; phylum Chordata; class Actinopteri; order Anguilliformes; family Anguillidae; genus Anguilla; species Anguilla rostrata. The sequence goes on along the minus strand of NC_057940.1, from coordinate 51,049,695 downwards.
GCCCAGACTGGCAGCCCTGGACCGTACGAGCAGCGGAACGGTTCAATGCAGCTTCGCTTCCCGCGGCCGCAGGACCAGGCGCTAACGCTAACGTCTAAAGCAGCCCTGCGGAAGCCTCCTGGTCCTGGGGGCCCGAGGGCCTGGAGGGGGGGGGGCCCGTTAGCCACATTCACCAGCCCCACAGCGGGACCATGAGGGCGGGGGCTGTTAAAAGCACCAGGGGGGGCGTAGAAACGGCGTGGATTTGGGCCTACCGATGGGGATATCTCCATGAAACAGATCAGACCATCTGTCTCTCTCTCTCTGACTTGCTCACCCTCTCACTCTCTCGCTCATGCTCACCCTCTCTCTCTCTCTGACCCTCTCACCCTCTCTCTCTCTCTCTGACCCACTCTCTCTCTCTCTCTCTCTCTGATTCGCTCACCCTCTCTCTCTGTCTCATTCCAATCACTCCTTTTATCCGTCCTCATCTCCTCGGTCCTCGCGTGACCCTGAAATCGATCGAGGGCCGCCATCTTTAAAGATGTTCCTTGGAGGAGTCCCCCAAGGATGCTTCGGCGAGGATGCACAAGCGCGTCCTGTGCAGAGGTCTCCCCTGAACGCGTGGCGTACAAACGATCCACCTGTGGATCCACCTCTCCCCACCTGTGGATCCACCTCTCCCCACCTGTGGATCCACCTCTCCCCACCTGTGGATCCACCTCTCCCCACCTGCCGCGTCTGCAACAGACGTGGCTTCAGACTGGCGCTCGGCTGAATAAAGATGTTCCGTGTGCCTGACACGCGTTTCCTCGATTCCTCCGTCCTCGTTTCCTTTCCCTGCGTCCTCCGTCAGGTGGCGCTAAGCAACGAGGAAAGGACGCGAAGAGTGAAAACAAGCGATCGGAACAAGCCCTCAATCCCTCTCTCTATCTCTCTGTCTGTCTCTCAGTATTGGCAGCCACTCCTCCTCCATACGTCTTCCCTCCCTCCTTCCCTCCCTTCTCCTCGGCTGTCCGCCCGTTGGATTGCCGCCAGGGACAGGACACCCCCCCGAAACGATCGATTCCCGTCCACTGCCCCGACAAGTCTGTCCGGGGGAACCCCAACGGAGCTCTACACAAGCTGGCTGCAGCTTCCTTCTGTAATTAATCACTAAAAATACAAACGACACACGAGAGTCCTGACACCGAATGCTGAATCAGAAAGCGCTCACACACACACACACACACACACACAAACCTCCCGTGTAGGCAGACACACTGAACACAGAACACTGTTCGCGAGACACACACACCAGGAGGAGGAACCTCAGGGATTCAGGCGGGAAAGACTTCCCTTTCAAAGCTCAACGCATTGACCAAGCGCAGCTCGCCCCCTGGTGGCTACCGTAGGTACTACAGCTCCAGGAGCGCCTCTCATGTTATCCCTTCCGTAACTCTTCTTCTCTGATATTATGTTAAACGGCAAAAAACACTTCTCCTTCTCCCTCTCAACGGCCCGTTCACCTGTTTTTTTTTTTTCTTCCCACAGGCCACCCTACCCAGCATAATTTACACTGTCACTTATCTCTTTTTGTTTTTTTTTTTTACAGCAACATAATTTAGCTAAATTGCCTCCATAAATACTTAGAGGGAATGTGTTTTACCAAAAGTAAAAATGTTGGTCGGTGAGGAACTACATTTTCCCTGCGTGTTAGTTCAGCGAAAGCGCATCCATTGCAAACAGAGTAGTGGAAATGGCTCACCAGCTTCGACCAGCACTAGTTTTTTTTTATTTTTTTTAACGCTGTTAGTTTTTATTCAACAAATATTAGTTCTACTTCTTTCCTTTATAATTTCAGAAGTAGTTTCCAGCCTCCCTCCCTCCCTCCCTCCATCCCCCCCTCCCTGCCTTCATTTCTGAATTGTCACCCCTCCATACTGTCCTTTTTCGTTGGGAATACGGGATTTCTTCTCTTATTTCTTTCTTCCGCTTCTTCTTCTCTCTCCCTTCTCCTTTACCTTCGCTACTTCCCTACGCCATACAGGTCCCAAAGTTTAAGAGGTACATATTCACAACGGTCTGGACCAATCGCGTCAGAGGCCGGGTTTCCCCCTCGACCAATCACACTGCAGATGTCCGTCTCCTCTAAACCACCGTCTAAATTCTATTTACTGACCAAACGGTATCGTGGGATGCTTCGTTTCCTCGACCAATCACAATGCACACAAAAAAAAAAAAAAAAAAAACATCACAACGTTGAGTCCAGCCCCTCGAAGCGAAGTGACATTATGGTTCTAATGAATATTAATTTGTTTTAAAAAAAAAAAAACTTGTGATGATGCGTACGTCCCTCGCGGTTTCCGGTTCCTCCGCACGCAAGCGAGGGGTTTCTTGGGGTTTCGCGATCCCGGATCGTTTATTTTCTTTCTCTCTTTCTCTCTCTCTCTCTCTCTCTCTCTCCCGCTTCTGCGTTCTCCTCCGGGGGCTGGCGGTTTGTGGATGGTGACTGTTGCGTTGCGGCTGCGTTGCGTTTACGTTGCGTTTGCGTTTACGTTGCGTCGGGTCGGCGTTCCGCGCCTAGGTGGCGATCTCGCTCCCCACGTGTCGCCATCCCTTCTGCGGCTCGACGGACGGAAGGTACTCTGAAAAAGAGACCGCGTTCAGAACTCGGCATTGCGATTGCCCAACACTACAGACAAAGGGTTCAGAAAGCCTTCTCTAGCTTGTCTTCACAGTGGAACCCTTATTAGTTCTCACTGGAACCCTCTATGGTAGGTGTGGTTACTGCCGGAAACGACAGAGACAGGAAGTGCATCACAGATGTGCCTCAGTATGGTTACTTTATGTGTTTGAGTTAAAAATCCTGCATAGTATGCCGTTAAGTATAGGGCAGAATGGATGTGACACAAGTGCAATGAGGCAGGCTGCTAACTGGGTGTTTTTTTGGTGGGACATGGAGCCTCTCTCTCGTTGGCTCGCGCCCTCCGTGCGATTCGGGCAGTTAAACCGCTGTGAAAGTTAATCGATGAGGAGGATCACGAGCCGTGCCTTTAATATTCACACTCGCATTTAAAACAGTGAGAAAAGCCCCGAGCCTCATCCGGAGCAATGATTAACCTCACTGATGCCTGCCCACAGGGGAGAGATCTATAAAGCTTTATAAGCAGACTGCGAGCACTAGGGTTCAGCACGGCCTCTCACACAGAGTCACACACACAGGCACACACACACACACACACACAGTCTCACACAGACACACAGGCACACACATGCCCAACACACACACACACACACACACACACACACAGGCACACACACACACACAGGCAGACACACATACACAAATGCACACACACACGCAGGCACACACACACACACAGGTGAACGTGCACACATACACAGACACACAGGCGAAAGCGCACACACACACTAACAACAAACGAACAAAAAGTGTGAGACTTTGCCCTGAGGTGCGCTGCAGTCACGGAGGGTATGAAAGCTGCTCACCATCTTTACCGCAGTTCTTGTTGTCCTTGTCTGTAGCCTCCTCTTCCACCTGATGAAGAGGAACACAGAGGCCATGACTGAAAAGCAGGTGGAGTCCACTTCAAAGATATAGATGTATCCCTCCAAGAGTTCTGAATTCCACCCAAATCCCCCCACCCATAACCTTTGACCCTGACCACAGCTGCACCGCAACCATAACGGTCAACGCCTTGCCTTGTCCGGCTCAGCTTGCTAGCAAGCTTGCCTAGCTCTGATTGGCCGGCCTCCTGTAAACATCACGGGTAGCGGAACAACCAGGACGTCCTGACGGGTTCGACTACTACGAGGAGCCAAGCAAAGGTCAGCCCAGCACTCCCCACACGGCACACACTGTTTATCTAGCGGAAGGACTGAGGAAGTCGCCCGCAAAACATTCCGCAGGTTAAATGCAGTCAGTGTGACAAGGGGCAACATGTGGAAATGAGCTAAAGGTACATTTGGCAAGGACAGCAGGAAGTACGCTGTCACTGGAACACCAGGCTTCATGTAGCAGAGAATCACAGACCCCCAGGCTGCTCAACACCAGGCTTCATGAAGCAGAGAGCCACAGACCCTCAGGTTGCTGAACACCAGGCTTCATGTAGCAGAAAACCACAGACCCTCAGGGTGCTCAACACCAGGCTTAATGTACCAGAAAACCACAGACCCTCAGGGTGCTCAACACCAGGCTTCATGTAGCAGAGAATCACAGACCCTCAGGGTGCTCAACACCAGGCTTCATGTAGCAGAGAGCCACAGACCCTCAGGTTGCTGAACACCAGGCTTCATGAAGCAGAGAATCACAGACCCTCAGGCTGCTCAACACCAGGCTTCATGTAGCAGAGAGCCACAGACCCTCAGGGTGCTCAACACCAGGCTTCATGTAGCAGAAAACCACAGACCCTCAGGCTGCTCAACACCAGGCTTCATGTAGCAGAGAGCCACAGACCCTTTTCACACCAGGCTTCATGCTGATTATTCCCCAGACTGCAGGTAAAGGACCAGCCTAGACTGGCTGAATGGTCTGCTCTCCTCACTGCATATTTCTTATGTTCTAAACTAAAACCTCAGGAGATGTACGGTGTTGTTCATCCCAAAGGGGAAGGACAAAGGCTCACTTCCTGCACTGCAATATGCCTGACACACACACACGCACATTCGCAACAACTTCCGTGTGTTTCCCAATAGCGCGTGCACTATTAAGCAAGACAAGCGCAGACAGGTTTTTGATTCAGTTTGTTTAAGAAGAGAAGGAAGCCTCTTGAGATGGACACTGATTTACACACAGCGTCTCTGTACAGGATAAGAAGGCCTGTGCATGATATACGCTGCTGTATCTGCACCTGTAGGTTATTAACTGATATAAGCATCAGATGAGAAGGCCTGTGTATGTTATGTACTACTATAACTGTATCAGATAAGAAGGCTTGTGTAGGCTATAAACTATCATAACTATATCAGATAAGAAGGCTTGTATAGGTTATAAACTACTAACTATATCAGATAAGAAGGCTTGTATAGGTTATAAACTACCATAACTACATCAGATAAGAAGGCTTGTGTAGGCTATAAACTACCAAATCTGTATCAGATAAGAAGGCTTGTGTAGGCTATAAACTACCAAAACTGTATCAGATAAGAAGGCTTGTGTAGGCTATAAACTACCATAACTATATCAGATAAGAAGGCTTGTATAGGTTATAAACTACTAACTATATCAGATAAGAAGGCTTGTATAGGTTATAAACTACCATAACTACATCAGATAAGAAGACTTGTGTAGGCTATGAACTACCATAGCTGTATCAGATAAGACCCGTGTAGGTTATACACTGCTATAACTGTCAGATAAGACTTGTGTAGGTTATAAACTGCTATAACTATCAGATAAGACCTGTGTAGGTTATAACCTGCTATAACTATCAGATAAGAAGGCTCATGCAGGTTATAAACTACTATATCAGATAAAAAAGACTTGTGTAGGTTATAAACAGCTATAACTGCATCAGATAAGAAGGCTCATGAAGGTCATAAACTGCATATACTAAATCCAATAAAAAGGCTTGTGTAGGCTATGAACTACCATAGCTGTATCAGATAAGACCTGTGTAGGTTATACACTGCTATAACTATCAGATAAGACTTGTGTAGGTTATAACCTGCTCTAACTATCAGATAAGACTTGTGTAGGTTATAACCTGCTATAACTATCAGATAAGACTTGTGTAGGTTATAAACAGCTATAACTGCATCAGATAAGAAGGCTCATGAAGGTCATAAACTGCATATACTAAATCCAATAAAAAGGCTTGTGTAGGTTATAAACTGCTGTAACTGCACGAGACAGAAAGATTGTGTAGGTTATAACTACTGCGGAGAAGAGCGGGAGCACTTTACCTCTTTCCTCCACTTGAGCTCGCAGAAGACCCTCTCGAAACACTCCTGCATGTAATTGAACTGGGGAGAGGCCACAAACACACACACACACACACGCACAAACACACACACACGCACACACACACACGCACGCACATGCACACACGCACACACAAACACAAACACAAACACAAACACGCACGCACGCACACACGCACGCACACACGCACACACACACGCACGCACACACGCACGCACACACGCACGCACACAGACACACAGACACACACACACACACACACAAAGTTAAATGTGTTATTAGGGAATCCAGAGGCAGATGTGCTATTGTTCCAGACTCAGTCCCGGAGGCGGACTCGACGCTCGGGGCTCACGTATGGAGTGAAGATCTTGACCCAGCGCGGCTTCTTCTCGCCCCGTGCGTACTCGAAGCAGAAGGCCATGCCCTCCTCGTCCGTGTCCCAGCGCTGCATCTCGCCCCACTCGAACACGATCACCTGGTTCTGCAGGGAGAGCGAGGGGGCGGTCCGTCAAAAGCGCACATGCTCATACTTACGCTCCTACACGCACACCTCCATACTACCATCCTGCTAGCCACCATTCTGACCCTCTAACTTAAGCTCCTCCCTTTACTCCTGTCATCGCACTCGTCATTCCTCTTCCCTTCACCCCTCCCCCTTCCCTTTTACCCCTCCCACCCTCTTCCTATGCCCCTTCCCCTCTACCCCTCCCACCCTCTATATGCCCTCCCCTTTACCCTTCCACCCTTCATATGCCCTCCCCCTTTATCCCTTCCAGCCCCTTCATATGCCCATTCCCCTTTACCCCTCCCACCCCATCATATGCCCCTCCCCCTCTTTCCCTCCCAGCCCCTTCATATGGCCCTCCCCCTTCCCCTTCACCCCTCCCGTCCTCTTCCTATGGACTCCCCCTCCCCTTCACCCCTCCCGTCCTCTTCCTATGCCCCTCCCCTCCCCCTTTCACCCCTCCCACCCCATCCCACGCCCCTCCCCCTCCGCAGGCCCCGCCCCCCACCTCCATGGTGCCTTCCTCGGTGCAGGCGTGCAGTTTGAAGTGGCGGATGCTGATGGCGGCGACCACGTGGCCCTTGCGGCGCGAGTCGCACGAGCAGTGCGGGAAGATGATCTCGTTGTAGCCCTCGCACGAGCGCAGCATGCTCAGGTACTGCCGGGGGGGGAAACGGTTACCGTTAGCGACACACACTGACAACGGACTGACAGACAGACAGACAGACAGGGCCAGACATAGGGCAGGAAAAACACACAAGACCCTAGAAAATGACCACAAACTCCATCCATCCATTCATTTGTTTCTAAACCACTTATACCTGGTCAGGGTCAAGGAGGGGATGGGCAGGAGCCTATCCCAGCATGCACCGGGTGAATGGCCGAACACACTTTCACGTGTGAGGAATTACAGCGTTCGACAGAGGACAGACAGAGTGACGGGTGTGACCAGATAAAACTAAAAATGTAAAGCAACAAAAAGAAACAAATAAAAAACCTATAGGGAGGGAACACTACACAGACAGGGAGAGAGAGAAAACCAGTTACACTATATGGCAGTGAAGAGTGGGGTCTGCTTACAAAGCAAGATTTTGCTCATTGGGATAAACGCCCAACTGAAACCCTGCATGCAGAGTTCTGTAAAAACCTCCTCCGTGTGCAGAGGAAAACACCGAACAACGCAAGCAGGGCAGAATTAGGCCGATATCCAGCGCTGCTCATAAGCATCCAAAAACAGAGCCGTTAAATACTGGATGCACCTAAAAAAAAAACAGCGACCCCCCACTCATACAATTACGACGCCCAGAAATGACAGGAGCTGAGCCCAGAGAAGAGCCCCCTCAGCCAGCTGGTCCTGAGGCTCAGTTCATCCCTAGTCACTAACCCCCATCTTCGTAAGCAGCCATAGGTACACGATGCTCAGGTACCAGCCACTCTAAAGGTCTCAACCAGTATTACCCGCCGGGGCATCCACCATCAGAATCAGCCAAACCATAGCACAACAAGAACAAAATTACATTAGCTATTGGGAAACAAAAAATCTAAACAAACTGGCATGCTGTTCGGCCCTAAACTGAGAACACACTGTTGCAGACTTACAGATCTGACCAGAGTGAAAAACCAGAAGCTGAGGAAAACACAGTCGAAGCACAGTGACTCAGGGAGCACAGCCTGGAGACAGAGACAGGTCAACACAGGCAGACCTGGCTGCCCAGGGAGGAGAGGCTGTGCTCCCACTACAACAAAGAGCAGGTAGAGACAGAGCTGCGCTTCCTCATTAAACGTGAGAAATGCAAAAAAAAATTTAACTCACAAAAAAAACCCAAACTTCCCAATCCTACCCGAAGCAAATAAAAATCTAATTCTCCTGGGAGAGGAAAATTTGGCTGCACAATATGTAGCCACCTGCCACAGCCTGAGGAACAGCTGTGACCCTTAATGTTAATAAAGTATAATGAACTGTCATTTGTTGTTTATTAATGGTGTTCTTAAGTTCATGTATTTGCATGTTAGGTGTTCTTTTTTCATAACTGATGAAATTACACTGTACTTTATGTACATTGTACTGTGTTTTGTAAAGCTTTGGCAAACACGTACACCGAAGTATTTCCTGCCAATAAAGCATTTTGAATTAAATTGAATTGAACGGAGAGACAGGGAGAGAGAAGGAGAGCAGAGACGATTCAGTCAGTTGACACTGAAGAGGGTGAGTGAGAGAGAGAGAGAGAGAGAGAGAAAGAGAAAGAGAGCAACAGACCATGATCGTCTTGCTCTGCTCGGCCAGCTTCTGCAGCTGGTAAGACTTGTCGTCCGCTTTGATAGATCCCCTCTTCACGTCATCCTGGGCCTGGGCAAGAGAGGAGAAGAGGAACGAGACAGAGAGGGTGAGTGGAGGAGAGAGAGATGGGGGGGGGGGAGAGACAGAGAGGGAGAGCGGAGGAGAGAGAGAGAGAGGGGGGAGAGAGGAGAGAGACAGAGTGAGAGTGTAAGAGAGAGAGAGAGAGGGGGGAGGAAGGGGGGGAGAGGGAGAGAGAGAGAGAGGGGGAAAGGGAGAGAGAGGAGAGGGGAGAGAGAGAGAAGAGAGAGAGAGAAGAGAGGAGAGGGAGAGAGGGGAGAACGTCATATTTCGTCACAGTCTCTGCAGCAGTGTGCCTTCAGCACACATGCTCACTGCTACCAGCCTGATTCAGCACATCCCACGGGCTGAGATATTATTAACAAACGGAGAGATGCAGAAAGAGAAAGAGAAAGGGAGGAGGGGCACGGGGAAAGGGAGAAGAGAGGGAATGAGGGAGGGGGAGAGAAAAAGTTACAGAAGTGAAAGAGGGAAAAAAGTCAGAGAATCAGTGAGAGATATGACTTCTTGACACAGAGGGATGTAAATTAGTTGAAATAGAGGGATGGAAAGCAGGATGAATGAAGAGGCAAAAAAGGGAGAGAGAAACAAAGGGATCGAGTAGAGCCTCAAGAGAGGACAGGGGAAGAGATGGAGTGATGTAGAGAGTGTGAGCAAGAGAGAGAGTGAGAGAGAGACTTCCTCCTAAAATGCCAAAAATATGACAATATTAGGGGGAAATATTTTAAGAAATTTTAAAAACATATCCCCAACTTCCTCAATCTTGAAGAGGGCAACAAACTGCTAATAGTCTTGGGGGAGGGACCAACAGCACTTATTACAGCAAAATGTGTGTCTGAATGCCATATAATGAGAGACAGTGAGTGACAAAACAAACATCATCACAGACACACACACACACACACACACACACTCACACATGCTTAGAATCAACACGTTGGCTGTTATTATTATTATGTTATTAGCATGTTAGTGTTATAACAATTAATATGTAATTATAACTTCATGCATATGTATGTATCTGTATATATATGTGTATGTTTGTATGTATGTATGTGCACGTATATGTGTATGTGTATATGTGCGTATATATGTATGTACGTATATATATGCTGTATGTATATACATTATGTATACTATATATACAATCTTATTATCCTGTTCTAATTCTTTGTTTCACATGTTCCTTGCCATGCTTTGGCAATACAAATGCAAATTTTGTCATGCCAATAAAGCACTTTGAATTTGAATTTGAAAGAGGGAGAGTGAGTGAGTGAGAGAGAGAGAGAGAGACAGAGAGATTGAGAGAGGGAAGGAGAGTGAGTGAGAGAGAGATTGAGTGAGCGAGACAGAGAGAGTGAGTGAGAGAGCAAGGGAGATATAGAGTGAGAGGGAGAGAGAGAGTGTGACTGAGAGAGAGCGAGGGAGATATAGAGTGAGAGAGAGAGAGAGACAGAGGGGCACACCTGGTGGAAGCAGTAGGTGATGGGCAGTGGTGTTGGTATGGGAGGTAGAGAGAGAGAAGGTTCTAGCACACACCTGGTGGAAGCAGTAGGTGATGGGGGGGTGGTGTTGGTATGGGAGGTAGAGAGAGAGAAGGTTCTAGCACACACCTGGTGGAAGCAGTAGGTGATGGGCGGGTGGTGTTGGTAGGGTAGGTAGAGAGAGAGAAGGTTCTAGCACACACCTGGTGGAAGCAGTAGGTGATGGGGTGGTGGTGTTGGTATGGGAGGTAGAGAGAGAGAAGGTTCTAGCACACACCTGGTGGAAGCAGTAGGTGATGGGGGGGTGGTGTTGGTAGGGTAGGTAGAGAGAGAGAAGGTTCTAGCACACACCTGGTGGAAGCAGTAGTGTATGGCCGGGGGTGTTGGTATGGGAGGTAGAGAGAGAGAAGGTTCTAGCACACACCTGGTGGAAGCAGTAGGTGATGGGGGGAGGTAGAGAGAGAGAAGGTTCTAGCACACACCTGGTGGAAGCAGTAGGTGATGGGTGGTGGTGTTGGTATGGGAGGTAAAGGGAGGGGGGCTCTAGCACACACCTGGTGGAAGCAGTAGGTGATGGGTGGTGGTGTTGGTATGGGAGGTAGAGAGAGAGAAGGTTCTAGCACACACCTGGTGGAAGCAGTAGTGTATGGCCAGCTCGTTGTCGCTGAGCAGGACCTCCTCCTCGATGGTGAAGAGCCACTTGCGCAGTGTGAGGCAGGTGCCCGGGCCGGCCGAGGTGTAGTTCTGCACGTACAGCTTGTGCGGGAACTCGTTGGGGGCCAGCTTGCGCACTGAGACAGGCGGGGGCAGAGCGGGGGAGCCCCCCCCGTCAGTCACACACCTCACATCCCTGAGCGGAACCGGAACTTTCGCTACGCTACGTCTACGCATCTCTTCAGACCACACCTGGACTAACTGCTACTGCTCTGTGCATCATTTCACTTTAAATCCCCCCCGTTTGTGACACTCATGTTACATGTACCCCCATTCCAGCACTTCCTGTAACTTGTATTTTTCCTAATATCGTAGCTTGTTCTTCTCCCTAGTTTGGCTTGGCATAAGTTACGCCAGATTAATGTTCACTGAACACTGAACTGTGTTCTTGGCTATAAATAGCTGTACGAAATGAATATCGTACCTTATTGAACCTGTGTTTTGTAGTTGTCCAATGACCACGATATGCACTTTTGTACGTCGCTTTGGATAAAAGCGTCAGCTAAATAAACGTAACGTGATGTCACAGCGACTCTTCGACAAGCTCGCGCTAGTCGAGCTCTGCGCTAACGGACGAGCCGGAGCGCTCCGTGATCGCCGGGACGACGGGGCCTTCGGCCGGACGTCAACGAGAGCGGCCGAAAAGGCTGGCGGGTGAGCGCTCAAGCGGGCCAACCAGAGAGCCTCCCTGAGTTTGGCGTTGCGTGAGAAGAGCGGGGCGGAGGGGCGGGGGCGTGCGGGCGCTCTTACTGAAGGAGTGGTTGATGACCTCAAAGAGGGCGAAGTAACTGGCCGTGATGCTGTCCATCCCCACCTTCATTACTACTGCCTGGAAATGGGAGAGAGAGAGAAAGAGAAACATAGAGAGAGGGACAGAGAGAGAGAGAGAGAGAGACCAAAAATCAATTCAAACTGGGCAGGGAGTAACCTCTGCATTCCACCAGATAAAGTGCCCCGGGCTGGAGGAAAAGGAATTATAAATGTGCCAAAGTTGCCAGCCAACAGTACTGCAAAGAATCCTGCTGGGCAAGAACAGGCAGCTAGATGTAGCAAAGCTAACAATGCTAGCTGCTCAGACAGACAATGAAGAGTGCAAAGACAAAGCAAAGAATCTAGCCCCCAACAGTAGCTGACGTAACAAGAACAGCCAACGACAGACAGCTAGATGTAGCAAAGAACAGATTATGCTAAAGACTGCTCAGAGCTGAGAAGAACAGACGCAATGACAGTAGATTTCCCAAACAATGTTTAAAACACACGAGACATCGGAGTGAACACGACAGACGGTCCATAAAATACTATCAGAACTATCAGAAGAATCCTATATTGACGAAGAATATTACGAAAATAAGACCCAGGCTGAAAAAAAACAGACCTTTAATGTCCACCTCACACACTTTGTACCGTTTCCAGACGGCAGACATTTTGGGAAAGATACATCAGCAAGCATTCCAATGCAGCTTGCACGTGGACTCCGCCCACATTCCTTACATCATAAAACCGGAACACCGATCAGCCAAAATCTAAAAATAAACCTGCCGGTCACCGAGGACCATGTTCTGAAGCAAAAAAAAAAAAAACTGCCGGTTCCAGTCCACGACCGATCGATCGGTGCACCCCAAAGTGGTAAAACCAAGACACTCACACCCATGAGACAACACTGCCGTACTGTTCCAACTGAACAAGGTCTGACTTCGGTAAGGGGAAAGGAAACCGCATGTTGAGCGTGGTCCTTTTTAATCGCTACGTCAGCAGGAGCGGAGTTTGTTTCGGCGTACCGATTTTTTGCGACGAGTCAGCATTTAAAAAGCAACTCTGAGGAAACGCATGGCAGTAAGGCTGCGGTTCCACGTGGGCATCACTTGAACTATCACGAGCACAAATGTTGCATATGTTGCATAATATTATCCCAAATGTAATACGAATTGCCTTGAACAGCCTACCAGTTCATATTAAAGATCCCCTAACAGGACTCGTAAGTACTCTGTGAGAGTTAGAATCGACACCGGACATTTCACTGCGCACGCAAGCACACACTTTCTGCTGGAAATGTTTGCAGGAACTGCACGAGGTCACATGTACCATGACGGAGTGTTTTTAAATAATACTGCCGTGAAGAGTGATGTCATACAATCCATTACATCCTCGTGGAAGTTCTGTGGAAAACTACAGACGCGTTTCTCAGTCACTGACGCTGGCTGTGATACCGATGCCCGTACCTTGCACACCTGGTCAGTGGTGTAGTGATACTGACGGTCCTACCTGGCACACCTGGTCAGTGGTGTCAGTGATACTGACGGTCGTACCTGGTACACCTGGTCAGTGTTGTGGTGATACTGACGGTCGTACCTGGTACACCTGGTCAGTGGTGTCAGTGATACTGACGGTCGTACCTGGTACACCTGGTCAGTGGTATCAGTGATACTGACGGTCGTACCTGGTACACCTGGTCAGTGGTGTGGTGATACTGACGGTCGTACCTGGTACACCTGGTCAGTGGTGTCGGTGATACTGACGGTCGTACCTGGTACACCTGGTCAGTGGTGTCGGTGATACTGACGGTCGTACCTGGTACACCTGGTCGGTGGTGTCGGTGATACTGACGGTCGTACCTGGTACACCTGGTCGGTGGTGTCGGTGATACTGACGGTCGTACCTGGTACACCTGGTCGGTGGTGTCAGTGATACTGACGGTTAGTACCTGGTAAACCTGGTCAGTGGGTTCAGTGATACTGACGGTCGTACCTGGTACACCTGGTCAGTGGTGTCAGTGATACTGACGGTCGTACCTGGTACACCTGGTCAGTGGTGTCAGTGATACTGACGGTCGTACCTGGTACACCTGGTCAGTGGTGTCAGTGATACTGACGGTCGTACCTGGTACACCTGGTCAGTGGTGTCAGTGATACTGACGGTCGTACCTGGTACACCTGGTCAGTGGTGTCAGTGATACTGACGGTCGTACCTGGTACACCTGGTCAGTGGTGTGGTGATACTGACGGTCGTACCTGGTACACCTGGTCAGTGGTGTCAGTGATACTGACGGTCGTACCTGGTACACCTGGTCAGTGGTGTCAGTGATACTGACGGTCGTACCTGGTACACCTGGTCAGTGGTGTCAGTGATACTGACGGTCGTACCTGGTACACCTGGTCAGTGGTGTGGTGATACTGACGGTCGTACCTGGTACACCTGGTCAGTGGTGTCAGTGATACTGACGGTCGTACCTGGTACACCTGGTCAGTGGTGTGGTGATACTGACGGTCGTACCTGGTACACCTGGTCAGTGGTGCTGTTCTTGCGCAGCCTCACAGACACGGTGGTCTTGTCTGGCAAAGCCACGCGCAGCTCCACGTCCGACACGCCATTGAAGTTCTGCCAAAGGGAAGAGAGAGCAGAGTCACATTAACACACACACATTCAGTAGCACACACACACACACACACACACACACACACACACACACACACATTCAGTAACACACACAGAATTCAGTAACACACACACATTCAATAACACACACACACACATTCAGTAACACACACACACACACATTAAATAACACACACACAAACACACACACACACATTCAGTAACACACACACACATTCAATAACACACACACACATTCAGCACCACACACACTCAATAACACACACACACTCACACCCGCTGACCACTGACACACACACATTCACACATTCAATAGCACACACACACGCTCACATTCACACATACACTCACACACATACATTAACACAGACAGACAGACACACACATGCTCACGCAAATGCACATTCCCATGTACATGCACAAACACACTCAATAACACAGACACACACACACAAACGCACATACGTACACATACGCGCACACACACACACACACACACACACACACACACACACACACACACACACACACACACACACACAGACGAGCCTGACAAGAGCGAAGGGGGTCAAACCCGCTTGCAGAGAAGGAGACTCAGACTCAGACCAAGATGACAAATAGGCACACTGCACAAACAAAGACGTGCTTACTTCATCCGATTCAGACAAGAACTCCTGCATGATGTCACTCTCCCCAATCACCCGTACTGAGCACACTGTGGAGAAGATGGGGGGGGGGGGGGAGTGGAAGAGGAAGAGAGACAGAGGGAGCGCAAGTTGAGACAGAGCTGCACTTCCTCATTAAATGTGAAAAACGTAAACAGAAATCGAGATCATTGGTTCCCAAAATTCACAATCCTATACCCAAGTTTTCCAGACCTGTCCGAAACAAAACAAATGCAAAAACTGCTCGGAGAGGAGGAGCATTAGGCAAATTCTCCAGCCGATTATGTAACTTCTGGACACAACAGGAGACCTGTAACCATAGCTATTACATACAGTAGTGTTATTTTATAAGTAATCCACAATACTTTTTTTCCCATTTGTTTTGTTGCTTCATTATTATTATCATTACTATTACTATAATTGTTTTTGCCGTTTTCTGTAAAGTGTTAAAGTGTAAGAGTGTCTGCTAAATGCCTGTAATGTAATGTAATGTTACAGAAACAGTACGCTTTGGCAATATGTATGTTAACATGCCATGCCAATAAAGCAAATTGAATTGAATTGTCAGAGTGAGAGAGAGCGAGAGAGAGCGTCAGAGAGCTCGCTGTAACTGGACACACAACAATGTACGGTTTCCCCTTCCTGCCACAGCAGGGACCGCGGCGACGAGGCCTACCTCCCAGCAGCGCGTAGAGAGAAGCGCTCCCATTAGCGCCGAATATGACACCCCCACCCCAAAGCGCTCGCGCAACTTTCAGCAGATGGCGGTAACTAAGTTCCGGTGTAAAAGCAGCCACTGCTGGACGCTCGTGGTCGGTGAGCGATTTTCAGAACTGCGGCTAGAAAACTCTCCGGCGCTTTTTACTGGGGCTACGAGTTTGGGCCGTCCGTAAGGAGGACCGCGAACTCCAGCCGAAACGAACGAACGAGCGCTGCCTCGGTCGGAAACGTTAAAAACGCGAGGTTGCGTTAGCGGTTTAGCTGCAGCGTGGGTTCAAAGGGGCTTGCCCGTGAGCCTCGTCTGACAACAGACAAAACCTACGAGATATAAAAATGCACCAAGCGAAACGTCAGCTGTTCAAGGAGCACACATCCTTTGAAACAGGAACGGAGTACGGTTATACACGAAAGAGACTGAATGGAGAATAAACAACTCTTCGGAAGCAAGCTCGAGGGCAACTGCAGTAATAAAGGATTTATTTGAAGGTCCTACAATCTGTTTAATTTTTGAAGCATCAAGTTGCCAACATTCTTGCAAAAATACAGAATGTGCTGTGGAAGTAAATTTTGCTGTGGAGATGCTCACCGGCTGAATACTGAATATATTCCCCAGGAGTGAGAGAAGTTCATCCAGAGCTCTTTGCACCGCAGGACACTGACAAAATATTTGTTTTGTCTGTGTCCTGCAGGAAGCAAAAAGGCCCATTACACTGGCTATATATGTATATATATATATATATACGCACACACACACACACACATATATATATATAATATGTGTGTAAATACGCCTGTCACAACCAGAGGTACCCTAAGTGACCTGCCACAGACTTATCAAGCTACTCCTTTTTCATTGATTTATTATAAATTGCATACCCATATAAATTCATATTTGTGCATTTGATGTCAAAGGCCATTTTATTCATGTTTAACCCTTTAAGGTGTGAGGTCACAAAAATGTTATTCAAATGTTCTTACCTGGACATACTAATGCTGATGTAACAATAAAGCAACAGAGTTCTAGTAAACAAATTTAGAATGTTGAAGAAAACATTCCAAAAAAACCTACTCGTCAAAGGGTCAATGCCAGGGCCCAGGTCTGACAGGATTTCTCCAGCATACTCAAGCATCAGTGCAGTCTGTGTTTAGGTGACTAACGGGTTCCTAACACAGTTGCATGGAGCAGGAATTAAACTGCCCTGTCTTGTTGGCTCACTGAGACTAACATCTGAAGACTGTGACAGAACCCTGGCCAAATCATCGATGCAGACTGTGAAATTTACTGGACTCAATCTGCAGCCAGAAATCTATAAAGCATGTAAATAGTTTTCTCTTTCTTGGCACAATTGTCTATTACTATGTGAAGGGTACAAACATGCCCAGCTCTTCAGTGATTAAACAAAGCCACGAACTGAAGAGAAGCCTCCTCCCATTACTGCACAAACAAATGCCTTAGTATTTATAAGGAGCTAAAAGATAGGACCCATTGGTCCTTAATTCCAAGTGGTTTCTCTTCTCTCACCTTTCCCCACGTATAGCCCTGCTCCTCCTCCTCACCCTTCCTCAGGTATAGCCCTGCTCCTCCTCCTCACCCTTCCTCAGGTACAGCCCTGCTCCTCCTCCTCACCCTTCCTCAGGTATAGCCCTGCTCCTCCTCCTCACCCTTCCTCTGGTATAGCCCTGCTCCTCCTCCTCACCCTTCCTCAGGTATAGCCCTGCTCCTCCTCCTCACCCTTCCTCAGGTATAGCCCTGCTCCTCCTCCTCACCTTTCCCCAGGTATAGCCCTGCTCCTCCTCCTCACCCTTCCTCAGGTATAGCCCTGCTCCTCCTCCTCACCTTTCCCCAGGTATAGCCCTGCTCCTCCTCCTCACCCTTCCTCAGGTATAGCCCTGCTCCTCCTCCTCACCCTTCCTCAGGTATAGCCCTGCTCCTCCTCCTCACCCTTCCTCAGGTATAGCCCTGCTCCTCCTCCTCACCCTTCCTCAGGTATAGCCCTGCTCCTCCTCCTCACCTCTCCCCAGGCATATCCCTGCTCCTCCTCCTCACCCTTCCTCAGGTATAGCCCTGCTCCTCCTCCTCACCCTTCCTCAGGTATAGCCCTGCTCCTCCTCCTCACCCTTCCTCAGGTATAGCCCTGCTCCTCCTCCTCACCCTTCCTCAGGTGCAGCCCTGCTCCTCCTCCTCACCCTTCCTCAGGTATAGCCCTGCTCCTCCTCCTCACCCTTCCTCAGGTATAGCCCTGCTCTTCTTCCTCACCTCTCCCCAGGCATATCCCTGCTCTTCTTCCTCACCTCACCCCAGGTACAGCCCTGCTCTTCTTCCTCACCGTTCCCCAGGTATAGCCCTACTCTTCTTCCTCACCTTTCTCCAGGTATAGCCCTGCTCTTCTTCCTCACCGTTCCTCAGGTACAGCCCTACTCCTCCCCCTCACCTTTCCCCAGGTGTAGCCCTGCTCTTCTTCCTCACCTTTCCCCAGGTACAGCCCTGCTCCTCCTCCTCACCCTTCCTCAGGTGTAGCCATGCTCTTCTTCCTCACCTCTCCCAAGGCATATCCCTGCTCTTCTTCCTCACCTCTCCCCAGCAATAGCCCTGCTCTCCTTCCTCACCTTTCTCCAGGTACTCCTCCAGACCCCTCCTACGGGCGTCCAGCTGCTGCTCGGACAGGGAGAAGGGCCACTTCCCGGGGATTTTGGGGAAGCTGAAGCTGCCGAACTCCCTCTTCAGGTTCTGGTTGAGGATGGCGAACTCCCGGTAGCGCTTCGAGCACAGCTGCCGTCCGGCCATGTACACGTTGTACACCTGCACACAGACAAGGGGCGCCATGGGTACACACTCACAGCCAGATATATTACCCACATTCCATCAGGTCACAGTCGCCAAAAAAGGAAGTGTTGGAACAGGAAGCAGGGCCCGTGCGAGATTTCAATTCCCTTTTTGAAAGCACGACCAGACTGCAACCGAAACAAAAACCCGGGAGGCCCTCGACTGCCATTCTAATATGAACTTATGGACACAGCAAATAGGGGGGCGATGAGAAACAGACTAAGAATGAACTCTTATGCAGCAAGTCCAAGCTTTTGATGTAGTGAGGGCTCTGTGGGAAAGCCTGACAGTGCCAGTGCCAACTGTGGCCAGGAGTCCTGGACAGTGACGTACGATTGGCCACTCCCTGCCTCACAGCCTCAACAACGGCTCTGCCGATTGGCCGCCCGAGTCCCGCCCGCGTCAGATGCGCGGGAAGGGCCGTCCTCCGGGCCAGCGGCTGCGCAGCTCAGCAGCTGGCTGCGGCGGCTTCTGGGCACGTGCACGCTTACGTGCGCGCTCCTGACCCGACGGAGGGCATCACAGGAATGGGGCGAGCCAACAGATGTGAAACAAGGGTCGGGTCTGGGTCAACAATTAGCAGGTAATCTTCCTTCATGATTTGATTCTTTCTTTCCTGATTTTTTCCTAAGCAAAGGCTCAATTCACTCATTCTCAGACAGTCTGCGAGCAAGCCTTCATAAAAGCTAACACACAGTACCTCCCTCTTTACTTAGCCTACAGGATTTACTTCCACGTACTGTATAAACAGCCTTCTGCCTGCTCTGCATTGCTACGGGTGAGCAAAACGGGCCGGCGACAACAGGAACAGTAAATGATTAATAAGGTCAGGAAGAGTCGGAACGGGAACGGCCCGAGCGAACTTTTCCCAGGCCTATTTTCGGAGAAGCAGGACAGGAAACCCCCGGCTGATCCCACCCTGCCACGCCTCCCACGGACAGGAGAGGCTAGGGAGCTAGGGGAGGGCGAGAGGCAGAGAGAAGAAAGAAAGCGAGAGAGAGAGAGAGAGAGGACGAAAGAAAGAAAAACGGCAAGAAGAGAAAGGCGTGGCTACCGCACGCTCCAAACGAACTGGCGTTCGGAATGCCGGAGAGGTTTTTGGGAACTTTCCGAAAACAATATTCCAAACCCCACACCCATGCTCCATAGCGATTGGTCAGGTGCGCAATGGGCAGGGTTTCAGGTCAGCAAATTCAGAATTCCGAACTCATCTGGCCACTTTTTCCCCCTCTCTTATTCAGTTATTCTCACTACTACGTTATTTTCTTAGGGTGTTTTTATTTCTTTCAGGCCTGTTTATCTTTATGCATCATTGTCGACTTTGTGTGGATTCTCTTTTGATTACAGATGGAACTTCTAAAATAATAAGGCTAATAAACATTTTCACGACATCATACAGATAAACATACCGTGTTTTAATTCAAATGATATATGGTAACACGGCAATCAAACAAGGATTGCTGCTGCTCAGTTCAAAAACTTCACCCATCTCTCTTTCACGATGAAACTGTACACACTGATTGATCGACAGATTCATTCATTCATTAATCCATTAGGAATTTGTTTCTTTGGGGGCATCGTACAGCCGGCAGACGAGAACAGACAAATCCACTCGTCCGATTGGTTGGAAGAGGAGGCAATGACCCTCCCCCACCAGAGCATTAGGACTCCGTTACAAATAACATTTTACAAGTTTGCCGATCCCTTCTGCTCAAGGTTCACTGCAGAATTTGGTGGAAAAGTCCAGAGTGCTGAATAAGCAGATTTGAGAGGCTGTGATTATCTTTGCTCAAGTCCTACACGTTTGCAACTGCTCCAGCTTGTCCGCTCGCACTGGTTCACAGATTCGTGAATCCGTTCGACAAATTTTGCCACGAAAATAGCTCCGTGAAAAACGCTGTCCGTCGCGGTCGGACAAGACGCGTCGTAAGAACCAGTTCGTTTGAAGCGCGAGGAAACCCGTAGAAAGACAGCGGGAGAGAGAGAGAGAGGATGAAAGCAAGGTAGGGAGGTAGAGAGAGAGAGAGAGAGACAGAGCGAGCGAGAGAGACAGAGAGAGAGAGAGACAGAGCAACACAGCATACACACGTAAAAGCAGACACATATTCACTCATGCACACAACACACAGATAGATAGACAGACACACACACACACACCTAACATCACTTACTGATATTTTTGTCATAGGCTTGGCCTTTTTTTTTTTTAAATAACAAATTCATAGTCTACCATCCATTGTATATAGGCTAGTTGTATCTTGTAACCACTGCTTTGGCAACACAAGTGCCTGTATTTGTCATGCCAATAAAGCACTTTGAAATTGAAAAAAAAAAAACTGAGAGAGACAGAGAGAGAGGCCACTCACCACGAACTTCTCGCCGTTCTGCTCCACGTGCTTGTACGTCGGCACGGAGATGGGCACGGCCTGCTTGTCGCTGTAGTCGTAGCAGGGCTGGCCGCCGCCCTCATCCCCCTGGTCCAGCCCGTCCGCCTCCAGGGGCGGGACCGACAGCACGGCCAGCACCAGCTCCCGCTCCCCGGCCCGGATCAGGTCCACCACCTGCTTGTGCGTGGCCCCCTCCACGCTGACGCCGTTCCTGTGGGAGGGGACAGGGCGGGGCCCGTTTCAGGATGAACATGCCAGACAGCCGGGCTTTTCAGAACAATCTGCGGTTCCCGCTCGGGGTTTTTGGGCTGCGACCCACTTCGCTACAGTCAGCGGTGCCACGCCTCCCCACAATGCCCTGCGGCCACGAGTTCTGGCCCCGCCACCTTCACTGTGACTGACAGGACGACCCCGGACAGGGCTTGTGAGCAATACACTGTACGTTTCCACACATTTCCCTAACACGAAACAAGAGTGAACCTGAGAGAGAGAGAGAGAGAGAGAGAGAGAGAGAGAGAGAGAGAGAGAGAGTGAGAGAGAGAGGGAATTTGAATTTGAGAGAAAGAAAGAGAGAGTGAAAGAATGAAGGAGATAATGTGAGCGATGCAAGTTAAGGGTTTCCTTCTGGGGCTCAGGGACCAGGATTAGTGACGGGAGGGGGGGGAGAGAGGAAATGGACGAGGACCGGGAGGGAACACAGCCAGGTCAGCCCAGCGAAGGGTGGAGAACCCCCATTCCTGTCAGCCCGCTGCTACCATCACCGCCCCACTGATCCAGGGTCAGTTCACCATGACCCAACAATGCAGCCACAGCCCAGGAAGGCAGAACCACCCTGCTGTGTCCAGCACCGCCCCACTGACCCAGGGTCAGTTCACCATGACCCAACAGCGCAGCCGCAGCCCAGGAAGGCAGAACCACCCTGCTGTGTCCAGCACCGCCCCACTGACCCAGGATCAGTTCCATGACCAACAAATGCAGCCACAGCCCAGGGGACAGAAACCCCTGCTGTGTCCAGCAAGCCGCCCACTGACAGGGTCATACCATGACCCAACAATGCAGCCAGCCAGGAGACAGAACACCCAGGTCCAGCACTGCCCCACTGACCCAGGATCAGTTTGCTATACAACAAAGGACCAGTCACACCCGAGTGGCACAGAAATCCCCTGAGAAAATACATTTCTTTCTATGGAAGCCGGAGACACGCACAGTCCAAACAACTGCTGTGACTACAACACACAGACAGGCACAGTCAAGCTCACTAGGGATAAACACAGAGCACAAGCAACCCAGTAACAAAACACAGCTCATCCTAACTCATAACAAAACACTGCTCATCCTAACTCATAACAAAACACAGCTCAGATTAGCTCATAACAAAACACTGCTCATCCTAACTATAACAGAAAACAGCTCATCTTAATTTATTACAAAACACAGCTCATCCTAACTCATAACAAAACACAGCTCAGTCTAACTATAACAGAAAACAGCTCATCTTAACTCATTACAAAACACAGCTCAGCCGAACAACAATGAAACACTAGCCCAGCCTAACTGACAATGAAACACAGCCGACCCTAATAATGAAACTCAGCTCAGCCTAACTGAGAATGAACCACAGCTCAACCTAATAATGAAACTCGGCACAGCCAAATCAGTAACAAAGAGTGACACAACCCTGCCGGTAACCATAATGTACAGCAGCCCAGCGCAACGGAACCCAAGCGAGGACACTTGCAAAACGGCACATGCAAAAGCATGCATTTCTTCACTTCCTCTGGTCGCGAGAGGAGTGCGCTGGTTACTGTGTAACATGCAAGCCGCTGGTCACATGAGGCGAATGTGCACAGTCTCGCGCTTCTCCAGCACTGAAAACTGAAGCGTAAGCGGGGGGGGGGAAAAATCCCACTCTCTCGTATCCTCCTCCTCAGTTTTGGGGGGCAGCCCCCCTTCCAGGGGAGAGCGCAGTCTCCCCAAAGCACAAAGAGTGTCCGTTAAATCTCCCCCGTCTCCCCGAGGCCCTCCCCAGATTATCAGCCGCAAACAGACAGACGGACGGACGGACGGAGAGTGTCTGGAAGGCCTAAAGGACTACCCACATAACCACCGAGATATAGACACCACCCTCCACCTCAGATCAGCCAAGTCTACTTATCAGTATTTTACTTGTTTCCTTCTCCACAGTACAGGCTGACAGACACGCTTGTCTCCCCCATTCACTCCTTGGCCCCACAGACCAAACAGTCCTTCACTCCAAAACTTCATGTACACAACAAAGTAGCCTCTCAGTGCTAGCAGAGAGCAAGATCTTTTAATAATACTAAACACAGCGAATAACATTTGTATTAATCATAAAAAGACCATAAAACTTGCTGTTATTTGTGTTCTTGGGTTATTAAGAGCACTGGAGCATTTAATGGTGCACAAAATACATCTTAAATGATGGTTCATACTGACAATTACCGCTACAAAATGTTTAAGACAGTAGGTTGTGTAGTTATAGCACTGAATTCAGGATCAGAAGGTCATGCGGTTGAACCCTAGGCAGACCACAGCTGTTGTAACCTCGAGGAAAGTGCTTTCCCCCCCTCCAAAACAGCACCAGCCGTAAATGGATTACAAACGCGCGCCAGACGTGAAGTTGCAGGCTTGGCGAGTAGGCATCGGGATAAAGGTCAGCTGAGTGAATAAATTATGTATGGTAATGCTACCTTCTCTGTGCTTTCTTCCGCCCTCTTTTTCATCCAGACACTGAGCGCGAGAAAAGGCACCGACCTGTTGCCGGGAGTGTGAGTTCAGGAGTGCACGCCAGACAAAGGATCGAGCCAGCTGATACGCTTCTTTTGACGCACTTGTATTTTGCGCCGTGCAAGCCTCCACGCCCAAAACCCTTATGCCAATTCCCAAACTTCATGTGTTATTAATGCTCCCCCTCACTTACTTGCCAGCACACGCAATGGGTCAGCGTTCAACTTTGCCTTTTTTTGTTCATGCACAATCTCTAGTGCATTTTTTGTTTAAGGACTGCAGTGAAAACTTCCGCTAAAATGCTTGGTTGTATTTGTGGCTAATTTGCATTGTGCCACAGAATGGTCTGTCTTGGGGTTTGGCAATAAATGTGTTGTATTATTTCTTCCATATTGAAGACCCCAATACTGTAATTACTAGGCCAGGTTTTCCTATCCCCGAGGAGCGTACATTTGGGTCATGAAGATTTCACAGGATATTAAAAAATTAACCGACTAGGCAGTAGTTTTTTCTCCACACAGACGAATTAATGACGAGATACCCCAACATTAGTTAGGTATGGAGCCACTGCAGCACATTAGAATATCCCACTCCTCATCTCACGCGGGCCCAAAACGCGACATCCCTCGCGCTGGAGCGAGCCTATTCCATGACAACAGATTTACGCCACTTCCCCATACCAAAGTACACCATGCCAGCCAAACTACTGCCGTTTCAAAATCGCCTGTAAGATCATCGTGTCTCCACCGTTTTAACGAGACAAAATACGCATTAGCATTCAGAGCTTGACCTAATAGCTTTGATGATAACGACTTCCATCCCAATACTGGTATGCGTACTCTTACCTAAAGGCACGGGCCCAAAGCATGCTACCTAGCTATTTACGTATGTATAGACGTTCTTTCCTCCTCAAAAATAGATAGCTATTTTGTTAGCCAAATTCACAAATCCAGTGAATCCTGAAATTTTTCACCGTTTTATTTCATTAAGGAATCAAGCTCTAGAGCAACATTGGTCATAGCCCAGTAGTAGGGAATGTAAGCATAACCAGGAATGCAAAGTAATTCCAAACACAATCTGCCGACCTGACCAGTACAGTTAGCCACAATTCTTCATCTAGCAAACGGTATACTTATAATTAACTGCATATGCCAGGGCTTCTGTGTACATGGCCACAGGAGTAGCTATCTAGCTAGGTGACGCGATTTTCCATGGTATTTAGCATGCGAGTCATGCACAATTTTCAAGTAAGAAAAGCAG
Organism: Anguilla rostrata; assembly: GCF_018555375.3. Lineage (NCBI taxonomy): Eukaryota > Metazoa > Chordata > Actinopteri > Anguilliformes > Anguillidae > Anguilla > Anguilla rostrata. The sequence goes on along the minus strand of NC_057940.1, from coordinate 51,024,734 downwards.
TCATCAGCGTCACAGTAGTGAACTAGCTAAACTGACCGTACTGCTGCACACCGCTGCAGCAAAGGCTTGTTTCCAGTTTAGCTCACAAGCTAGCCAGGCCACTTACGGCAAAAGCACAATTTATTATTTTTAAAACCTTGATAGTTATCTGGAAAATATGCAAATGATACCAAACGTTAACATGAACACTGTCGCACTGTGTACCAACAGCGTTAGCACACCGATGCTAAAGTTACCTAGCTAGTTACAGTTAGCCATGCTGACTATCGTTAACAGGTCAGTGGCGTTAACAGGAACACAAATTAATTAGCTAGCTTTTGTTGTTCGCAGATTGTAAGTTTCTTACAACTAGCCAGTTTCCATTAACTTATCTGTGTGCTCGTTTTAGCAACACAATGCTAGGCAAACCAGTTAGCAATGTAGTGCTGGTAAGTTGCTAGCGCTTAGAATAGCTACCTTAAATTGGCTAGCGAGCAGAACTAGGTTAGCTTGGTTTGGCACGCCAAGGGATGTTAGGAGCAGCTTAGGTAATTATGATAGCATTTAGCACAAGTCTAAGCATTATAGCTGTCAAGCGTTTTCATTTAACCAGCAATTAACCTTGATGGCTAACTTGTACTCTATTCAATGTTTCACTTAGCTAAATGATCTCACGATCACGACATGACAAGCTAATACTATAGGTCAGTCAGAAACGTAGCAAGCAAGTTACATGTTGCTTCACGAAACATTAATTTAGGCTTGCTTAAACACAACTAAGTTTGCGCACTCACACTTCCAGAATCCGGTCTCCCTTGACGATGCCAGCTCTGTCTGCTGCCCCTCCCGGTAAAACAGCACTGACGTGTTGAAGAGGGGCATACAATTCCCCGTTAATGCTCCGTAGTTGCCCTCCTTCACTAACTTGTCCCCGAACGTTGAATCCATAGCCCGAATCCGACTTGACAATTCGTACCATCCGTGGACCCGACGTAATCGTGGTCGCCGTTTGGCCTTCAGGACTGACTGCAGCTGAACCAATACCGGATCCGTTTCGAGACGACGGTGCAACCAGCGACGGGGACGCCGGACGAATTTCATCTCCTTCGACATTCGCCATATTTTTGTTTCAACCCCTCCACTTTTATCCCTCTCACTTTTCAGTAATACATTGAATAGGCGACGGCTAGCTGTGTAGACCCAATACTGTTGACCCGCCCCACCATCACAAGACAACCCTTTTTTCTTCCCGACTCCAGTCGCTTGACGTCACGACATAATAAGCAGCAGGATTCGACGACGCTTTGATGAAGTATCGATCTGATTGGACGGGGTTCCTTCGAAACCTTTCTCTGATTGGGTAAGCCCTTGTCAAAACAGCTTAGGGCTGCGGAGCACGCGCCGCACGCTGTAAACCAGTTGACTGCTGGTGCTTCGAATGTACAAAATATCCGAATGTGATGCATGCAATTTCCTTGCTTTGGTAACGAAAAAATAGTTGTGTTATTGCCATGGATGATGAAAAGGAAATGTTAATCAACTGGCAACACATTACGCTCCCTCGACATGTTCATTTTTATTCTTTCCAGTTTCTCAGTACATTCAGTACAGTACTGAGAAAACATTAACGACCATTGACGGATGACCCTTATGCACTGGATGTGACCCTGTGGTTTAATTGGTTGTTCAAACATAACCAATGCAACTTCTGTCTGTCATATTCAATTGTGTGCTGCAAAGTACTTGGAGTGTGACTAGTTGAAATGGATTTCAGTTGCATACTGTACTGATGGAACAAATTGGTCTTCAAATGGGCATTTCAGCTGTGTGTGCGACCAGCGACAAAACAGTTAATAAATATAAATCTTAATTACTTATAAATAAACTATACTTATATTTTAGACATTATATGTATTGCATACACTAATATCATGTCATAAATAAGTAGTAAGCTTTCTATTTTGGGATGCAAATTTCGTGCAATTCTTTTAATCAATCGTCGGCTCCCA
>NC_057940.1:50665246-50720246 GCF_018555375.3 Anguilla rostrata | reverse complement strand
AACAAAAAATTAAGAACACATGGAAGGCTGTAAGGGCTATATTTCCAGTCTGCCACAGCTTTTCTACATTCCTCCCTCTCTTTCTCTTCTTTAGCTCACCCGTCCTCTGTCCTACAATCCCTCGTTTTTTTCAAAGCAAAAACTAATCCCTTCCCCTCTGCCTCCCTCTTTCCACTCCTCCTTTTCTAGTGTTCTGTCTTTCCTGTAGTGGCACTAATCTCCCCCTCTCTCCGTTTCATCTTTTCTTCCCTTCCCCCTTTCTTTTTGTCGTCTGTCCCTACCAGAGCAAAACTAATCTTCCATCTACTGTGGTTTCCTCTGTCCTGCTCACCCGTCCTCTCTCTCTCTCGCTCTCTCTCTCCCACTCTCTCTCTCTGTCTATCTCTTTCTACCTCCCTCTCTCTCTGTCGCTCTCTCTCCCTGTCTATCTCTCTTTCTCCCACTCTCTCCCTCTGTCTCTGTCTATCTCTCTCTCTTCCCCCTCTCTCTCTCCCTCTCTCTCCCTCTCTCTCTCTCTCCCTCCTCTCTCCCTCTCTTGCTTTCTCTCTCTCTCCCTCTCCTCTCCCTCTCTCCTCTCTCTCTCTCTCTCTCTCCCCCTCCCCTCTCCCTCGCTCTCTCCCTCTCTCTCTCTGTCTCTCTCTCTCTCTCTGTCTCTCTATCTCTCTCTCCCTCCCTCCCTCTCTCTCTCTCTCTGTTATGAAAGAGGGCCAGTACACGGTTGAATCGGTCTGTTCTTTTGTTTTAAGGCGTCCTTCGAGAACGGACAGCAGATCCCCGTCGTCCGCGGTTACGCCGAGCTCACGCTCTGCTCTATCTGCGCGTTTCCTTTATTTTTGGGAGTCCCGTTGAGAGGGGAAACCTCTGGCGGAGAGGTCGCGAGGGATGTCAGGACGACGCCTTGTTAGCTTGGTGCCTGCTGTGGCTGAATGGGGTCCAGTCGAGCGGTTTAGTTCAAATGAGTTTGCGAATAAACACATTTGGGCTCTGATGAAACCCAAAACGGGGAGATTTCTCAAATCGGGGAGCGCGGTGGGGAGGGGGTGGGGGGGGGGGGGGGGGGTTGTCAGTTTCTGCCATGGGGGAATCCAGAGCGCGCGACCTCGACCTTCGTTAGTCCTTGCGTTTCTGGGGAAACGGAGCCCGTGTCTGTTCTGTTCTGCCTGATACTTTTTCTCCCCCCCCTCCAAATTTCCTTCTGGAATGTTCTTTGCCTTTCTTTCTCCCCTTTCTTCGACTGAGCCCACTTTCAGAGGGGTTAAAAAAAACGAAACCAGCTGTGATTTGATTTTTCTGCGAGGCGGGATGAGCGATGTCATCCCCGAAATGTTGCTTCCCTCCTGCGGTTTTCCCTTCCCCTCCGCCCCGCCCCCCTCCCCCGTTTTTCGGGGCGAAACTGGCGAAAATGTTCGCCTTACTGTCTTTTTCTCTTACCCTCCACCTCCGCCCCCTGCTGTGAGAAACCATTACAGCCATTTCTACCTTCTCTCTAATTGTTCCCCCCTCCCCCCTCTGTCTCTCTCTCTCTCTGTCTCTCTCTGTCCCTCCTCCCTCGCTCTCACTTTTCTCCGTCGTTTTTTCGCGTCGCCTCCTCGCTCCCTTCCTCTCCTCCCGCCTCTCGTCCTCTCCCGAACCGGCCCGCGTCGTTTTGTTTTTCCATTCTTTTCTTTTTACGAATCGTTTGGTTTTTGGGCTCCAGCCGTAGCGGAACCCTAGCGACGGACCGCTAGCCAAACCGGCTCAGCGTCCCTTTTTTTCTCTCCCCCACCTCGTCGTCTTTTTTGCGTGTTTTCTTCCTTCCGTCTCCTTCGTGCGTTTGCGCGCTAAGATGGCGGCTTGGTGTGGCTGGGGGGTGGTGGCGGGGGGAGGAGGGGGGGGGGGGGGCGCGTCGCCATGGCGCACCGGTCCGATCCGGCGCGGTGCTGCGGAACGTCGCACTTGCGTGGCCGAACTTCGCGAAACGACCCTGCGGACGGGCGTGGACGTTCGGTTCGGCGCGGTTTGTGCTGTGACTCATCACGTACAACATTACACAACTTTTACTCTTACGTCGTCGTTCAATGACTCTCCTTAAAAATGACAGAACGTTACACTTCAAACTGCAGAACGCGATAATAAGATTGAGTGATGGTGCGACGATAGAGTTGAGTTTTGTGGTCTGCTATTTACGCTGTGTGGCATATTTTATGATCGTTTTGCGAAATCTCCTACGTAGCTGAATACGGAGTGCTTCCCTGTGCTGTGTGTTTTATGCGGAAGTGTCACTATCCTCGAGCGCGTTTAGTGAAATCGCACCGTTGTGTTCTCGGGACGTCCGCGGAACGAGACCGGTTATTCACGACGGTTTCCGCGGGGGGGACATTTCGGGGAATTCAGTCCTCCCGCACTTCTAGTTTTGATAAACGAATTCGGGCGTGACATCAATCCCTGAAGCTACTAATGCAACATTTCAGAGAAGAGCTTTTGCGTGTATTAGATACACAAAGTTAGCGGGAAACCGTGAAGGGGGGGTGCGGGGTGCGGGGGGGGGCAACGACCCCTGAGGCATGTGCACTGCGGGTCCAGGGTGGGATGCGAGAAACTTGTTTTTTTTTTGTTCTTGTTTTTAGTGTTTCCTTTTAGCTTGTGTTACCTCCTTTGAAGGCTGCGTTGTGTGTCCTTGTGTTTTACTATCCCTGCCGACGGTGTAGCCGACAAAGTTCAAAAACATCTCCTCTCCTCTTCCCCTTCCCTCTCCCCCTTCTCCTCTCCTCTCTCTCTCTCTCTCTCTTCTCTCTTTTCTCCTTCTTCTCCTCCCTCTTTTTCTTTTCTCCCTCCTCCTCCCCTCCCCCTCTTCTCTCTCTCTCTCCCCTCTTCTCCTCTCTCCTCTCTCTCTCGTCTCTCTCCTCCTCTCTCTCTCTCTCTCTCCCCCTCTCTCTCTCTCTCCTCTCTCTCCCCCTCTCTCCTCTCTCTCTCTTTCTCTCTCTCCCTCTCTCCCACGTAATGTAATTATCAGCCGCGGCGAGCTGCCCGTTCGAATCCAGCTCCCGGCCTCGAGCTCAAATCAGCTCCTGTAATTTCCAGGAAACCCGCCTCCTCCCCCAGCGATAAAAAAAAAAAATGAAAATAAGGATGAGACAACAACGACGTGCACCGTACGCCCGCATAAACACGCTCATGCGTTCGTCTGTCGAGGGGTGGCCGTGTTCGTTCGCTCGTTCGTTCGCCCCCCCCCCCCCTCTTCGTTTTCGTTTGAAATGCACGCGGCGCTCTCCGAGCCGCGGTTATCGATCTGCAACCGAGCATCACGGAAGCCGTAGTGAAGGCGGGTGAACTCCTCGTCGATCAGCACGAGGGGCTGGACTTCTCGCGGGAATCATATCACGCAAGCGCGGAAGAGGTTGTTCTGGGTCGGCCGCCCCTCGGACCAGGGGCTGTGGAAATCTGGAGTCCTCGCCAGATTGGATCGATACTCCGCAAGCTCCATTAATGCAAAATACACCCCTTCCCCCTCCACACACACATTCAATGACACGATATTCACTCACTACACACACACACACACACAACACACAGTAGCATCTCATACCACACTCACACACACACACAGGAAGGTACTGTAATCATCATCATTCCACACACAACACACACACACACACACACACACAGGAAGTGTAGTGTAATGTTCTGGGCATATTATTCCACACTCACACACACACACACACACACAGGAAGTGTACTGTAATGTTCTGGGTGTATTATTCCACACACTCACACACACACAGGAAGTGTAGTGTAATGTTCTGGGCGTATTATTCCACACACACACACACACACAGGAAGTGTAGTGTAATGTTCTGGGCGTATTATTCCACACACACACACACACACACACACAGGAAGTGTAGTGTAATGTTCTGGACGTATTATTCCACACACTCACACACACACAGGAAGTGTAGTGTAATGTTCTGGGTGTATTATTCCACACACACACACACACACACACAAACACAGGAAGTGTAGTGTAATGTTCTGGGTGTATTATTCCACACTCACACACACACACAGAAAGTGTAGTGTAATGTTCTGGGTGTATTATTCCACACACACACACACACACACACAAACACAGGAAGTGTAGTGTAATGTTCTGGGCGTATTATTCCACACTCACACACACAAACAGGAAGTGTACTGTAATGTTCTGGGTGTATTATTCCACACACACACACACACACACACACACACAGGAAGTGTAGTGTAATGTTCTGGGCGTATTATTCCACACACACACACACACACACGCACACACTCACACTCACACACACACACACACACACACAGGAAGTGTAGTGTAATGTTCTGGGCGTATTATTCCACACTCACACACACACAGGAAGTGTAGTGTAATGTTCTGGGCGTATTATTCCACACTCACACACACACAGGAAGTGTAGTGTAATGTTCTGGGCGTATTATTCCACACTCACACACACACAGGAAGTGTAGTGTAATGTTCTGGGCGTATTGTTCCCGGCGGGACGAGTTGGCGGGTCTTAAATGGCCGCGGAGGTCCCGGCGCGGCCTCGTGCGGCCGCTAGCGGCGGTTTCGGCGATTACCGCGCTTTCGCCGTCTCCGTCTGCCCCCCCCCCCCTCGTCTGCCCCCCTGCTCCTTCCGTTATTTTCTTTACGTCTGCCCCCACCTCCCCCCCGCAGCGTGGGCGACACCCAGACGCAAACACCCCTCCCTCTCCGTCTCTCCTCCACCCTTCCCCCCCTTCCCTTTCCGTCTGATCTTCTCTCAGCCCGTCTCCCTCCGTTTCTCTCCCTCTCCTCCACCCTTCCTTTCTCCGTCTTTCTTCTCTCCCTCCCTCTGTTTCGCTCTGTCACTCTCTCTCTCTTCTCATCTCTTTGTGTCGACCCCCCGGCGTTACTTCCCGCATAAAACCCTCCCCTCGCTCCCACTCTCTCCCTCCCTTGCTCTCTCACTTTTTCTCTCTTTCTCTTTTCCCTTTCTTTTTCTTTCTCTTTCTATCTTGCTCGTTGCCTCACTCGCTCTTTCAGATCAGTGTTTTTAAAAAATAATTTTCCTTGTTGCTGTTTTTGGTTGAAAGCTGGCATTTCTTACAGTCCAGGACTAATTTTAATGTAATTAAATTTTTTTTTTCAATTTTTAAATTACGCTCTTGCCAAAACATTCAAAGGTGCAATCTCGGGGGAGAAAGAAAAGAGATACTTCGGCATATGCACTTCAGAGATAACGATCTGTCGTTTGCGCCAGTCGCACGCGGATAAAAATGCTTTTCGTTTGGCAGAGCTGTCAATCAAAGCCGTTCGAATACTCGATCTCTGTCACAGCCCGTGCGTCTTTTGTCTGGCATTGATTGCTCATACACATTTTATCCTTGGAACACTGTATGAAAAATCTTTCAAACCTCTTAAGTATCTTCATGATTCGAGTTCATTTTTTTATAGTCGTTTTATTGTGCTGTGATCAGCTATTAAATGAAATCTGAGCAATTTTCACATTTTATGGCTGAAGTTATTTCGATGAAATTACACTTGGTCTGGTAAGTGGCCACATATGAATATATAAAAGCATTTAAAAAATCGCCTTTGTGTCTTATGAATTAGCAAGACGCTGCAGTTCAAAGTGCAACAGTACGATCCAATCGATGCAACGCGGAACAATTGATCCGCGTCATTATTAATCATAGCAGTGTATTTATTTAAATGTCCATAAGCTTGCGGCAGTTTGCTCTCTAGCAACAGTGCCAACTTCATCGTTTGGGTTTCCCCGCTTGTCTCCATCATCACTCATGCTAGGGCTATTTTCCCTTCTGTTAAACGTGATGTCAGTAAGCTTTGTTCTCAGGTTAATTTTGATGTCTTGTCTTTATGATCGTAGCATAGCAAAAATGGACAACATAGCCAAATGTTGAACCGTCGCCCCAAGAATTCAAATCGTAACTCATCGCGGTGAAGCACGAGGTTTACACCCCTAATGAGCGCGCTGGTGCTCATAAGCGACGATGGGAAAATTTAGTTACAATGCTGGCCCTCTGGAACACAATTAAATTCAATTCAGTTATATTTGTATTGCGCTTTTTGCAGAGAACTGTCACAAAGACACTTTACAGAGTAGCAAGGCAAGAGACAGAGCAAAAAAGAGAAAACACAGCAAACACCAGGCCTGACCCCCCCAAATAGCAGGTACAAGAGGTAAAAAAAAAAACCGAGAAAACCCTCAAACGGCGACGAGAACCCCCCCGCCCCCCCCAACCCCGGCCGGGGCGGTTGAAATGTCTGCGACCTGGCTGACTGGTTTTAAGAACATTACAGGCATTTAGGAGACGCTCTTATCCAGAGTGACTTACACAACTTTAAAAAAAAAAAAAAAATTAGAATAGCCACTCAGTCATAGACAGGCATTTACCGACTGAACCGGTATTTTTAAAAGTTAAATCTCTGACTTTACTTCCTTGTTTCTCCGATGGCAGGATCAAAATGGTGCAAGGGGTATATTTTGTGTAATTTACTCTGTCTGTCTGTCTCTCTGTCTGTGTGACTGTCTCTGACTGTCTGTCTGTCTATCTGTCTGTCTGTCTGTCTCTTTGTCTTTATCAGTCAGCTCTGTATCATTCTCCAATATCCATGTGTACCTCCACCTCTCTTTTTTGGAGAAGTGTTGTTTTTTTAATGGCCAGTTTTAACACTGCTGTACCCATGCCTTAACTCTGATCTCTCCCCCTCTCCCTCCCCTCCTCCCCTCTCCTCTTCCTCAGGTACTCCAGCTCCGCACGGTGCCGTCGGAGCATCAGCAGCGAGGCCTCAACTCTCCCTCCTCCTCCTCATCCCTCTCTTCCTTCACTCCTCCGTCTGAACCACCGCCATCGCCTGTAAAAAAAAAAAAAAAAAGGAAAAAAAAAAACCCTCCAAAGTGGTGGATTTTCTGCGCTGGGTTGCCAGCGGGGACCAAATGCAGCATCCCCACAGTCTCTCCTGGCCCTTTGATCACTGAGAAGAAAAAATCACTCGGATGCATCGACGCCTCGCGACCATGGTCCAGGTCGGCACCTGCAGTGTCTGCACACCTCCCGCCAGAGAGAGAAGTATAAGGAATGTCCATTAACCAATCACAATTAAAGGATCCACCTCTTTTTTTGAGCGAAACATCATATACATAAATCATTTTACAGACAGCGTGTCTAAAATGTTTGGCACCTATTCATCGTTTGTGAGCAGAATCTCGCACTCGCGCACATACACACACACACGGTAGTACACACTGAATGGTGTACGCGCTAAGGACTGACCCTGGATCTGTTTCGGCTCCTTGCTCATAAGTATTTGGGGGGGAAAAGGACAGGTAAACTGATTCTGGATGTTTTTTTTGTTGTTATTGAGAAAGAAGATTACTCCGTCTACAGTGAACACGCGCTGTTGTTTTTCAGGGCTTCTGTAATCTGACGGCACCTGTGGACGTTGCACTTCAGCATTATGTGCAGGGTTGCGCACCGGGTGACTCCTAGGGTGGGAAAACCTCTCATCCCTCCCTCTTTCTCAGTCCATTTCCACCCTTCCCTCAAGCATAATTAATCCCTCTCTCTTTTTCCAGCCCCTCTCACGCTCTCGTTCTCATTCCTTCGCGATGTGTTAGCCTTCCGTCTCCTCTCGACTGGGCTTCTCCGCTCTGAGGAACACCGGTCGTGAATCGCGGCCTTCCTTGGCCTTTTTCATTCCACGACTTCATTTCCGTTCACCCTCCTCACTTGCCTCTCCCTCCCCTCCCCCTGATGTCTCTCCTTCCAACCCAGAGTGGGCTGAAGTAAACTGCGTTAGCCTGTGCAACGGCAACTGAACCAGGCCGAGGCTTGTTCACGCCGAGCAGAACCGTTGAGGTCAGAAGCGGACCAAAAGCCCTACCATGTGTGCAGAACCTGTTCAGCAGAGCGGAATTTGGGTTATTGTTTCAACAGGTGAGGACTTGTGGGTGTAAGACAGGGCAATTCTGTGTAACTGCACATAACTTGAACAGTCAGATGCGTGCTCGTTAAGGATGTGGAAATTCACAAAACCTGTTTAACTGGGTGTGTGCTCTACTGGACTGGTTAGGTTTGGAGTATAGGATGTGTATGAACCTATTCGAAGTGCATTCCATGACATAACTCTGGATTTTCTGGGGCCTGCCTCAGTGTTGGACTCCTCCAATGGTCGACACATATCAGAAGGATTCTTGGAATGCAAAGCTTTCATTGGATGAAGGGTTGCAGTTTAAGCAAGTGGTGACAGTGCCGTACCTTGGTTTTTCCTCTAGATGGCGGCAAAGGCTTTCATAAGGAAATATGTGAAAGAAACTGTAGCGCTTGTACTGAGCTGATTCTCTGCTCTTGTTTGTACATTCTCTATTTTGTGGACAGTGATAACCTGCAGATGTTTAGATAAGAGAATTGGGACTGCGGCCATGAAGGGTCCATCGGCGCCTTTTTGATTGATAGACCGTGTCCTTACAGTAGACATCACAAGCTACTGTACAACTGAATGGAAAATGCAAGTCCTGTGAGGCTACATGTATCCACCAGGATCAAACTTCCATCTAGAGCATATGTGTGCACAGATACTTACTGCTGTATGTCTACACCTCTCTTGGTTCATCCTAATGGGTGACTGAGGAACTCCCAAGCTTGCAGGACCCAGTATGGTCTCTTCTGGAACAAATCCACTTTTATCTGGTTTGATCACCAACTGTAAAACCACGTCACCACCGCACAATTGCGTTTTGAGTAGGTTTTGAAAAGTTTGTTGGAGAAAAAAGATGTGTGTGTATATGTGTGGGGGAAAAAAATTTTTGTACTTTCTTTTCACATTTTAGTGAAGAACTTTTTGTCTTCTGTGAAGATTTGCAATCAGGTTCCTTCTTTTCAGTGAGGTGAATGTAATCAATAAACGTGGTTGTTGTAAGAGTGTGTGCTTTAATGTGTTTGAGCTGATCTCTTTGTTACAAAGACATGTCCAAGTGTATAGATGCCAAACATGCCCTAACAGCACAGGACTGCATGTCATCCATGTAACACGTATGTCTGTGGCTTTGGGGCCTTGGGGAACATGGGACATGTACAGTAATACATATGACTGGTTCTGTGTCATTTACACCTGGTCGTTTTATGCATCTTGAGCATCTGGATTATATTCTGACCGGGGTTATCCACATCAAAATGCACATGTGAATTCTCTCAAGATGCATTGCTTGAAACTATTCTTAATAGCAATATGGAAGGATAATTCTGTTCAGAACAAACCTAAGAGTGGTTACAGAAATCAAACTTTGCTATGGCTGCAACCAGGGAGGACAGCCATATTCTGTTGTATGTTGTCTGTCGGATATGACATCTCTCCTTAATTTCAAGAAACTGAAAAATGCCATAAAACTTGCTGTTTTGGAAGCGGCTAAAATCTTTGTTCTTCGAGAGGCGGAAGAAAACAGGAAGTGGGTTGTTCAGGTTTTGCATTTTACATGCAGACAGCAATCGGATTTCAATTTGGCTAACCAAAGATGCATCTGACTATCAAGTGTAAATGCAATGTGTTTAAGTCTTATTCAGATTCAATCTAGATAAAAGTCATTTGAAGTGACCAGGTGAAAATGGGGTGATTAGAACATGTCACATACTCCATATGAATTTGACTCATCAGTGCTATGCGCACATGTGCCAGTTGACACATATGAATACTGATCCTCAAGTCTTTGGGGAGTATATCCTACTTTCTGTCACTTTTTTTTGGTCTGCAGGGAAAATCTAGCCCGGCTGGAAAACATTATGATAGCATACTGTGTACATTGGGGATTTTCAACCATTTCTGATCCATGGACCCCCACCCAGGCTCAAAGGCGGAGTAGAGGGTGTGATCTCAGACCAGAGGTGGTACCTTTGCAAACCCCCTGTGGACCACAGACCTCCAGCTGTAAACCCAGGAAGTGCACACTTCCACATTGTATCTTCATACAGCCTGCAGTTCAGTGCTGGCCTCTAAATGGTGCCTCACCATTTTTTAATGGCAGCGTTACAGACCAATATTCGATGTTCATACACACACACACACACACACACACACGTTTAATCATGCTTTTGCTTTCATTTAATCAAGTCTATAAAGAAGTATCTGCCATTGACCCTCCTGCATATTACACAATACACAAATGGTGGGGAGGGGGAATAAGAAATATATTATTATTGATATACATATCAATATTATATTTGGCACTATATTTCTGAAGATAGACATAACAGAGCTAACAGGTGGTTTCTATCTCTCATCCAGAAGTGGTGGCTAAGTGGGGGAACCAGGTCATGGGAGGGGGTATGACAGGTGTTGAATGAGCAGTGTGAGCATGTAGAAGTAATCAATTCTGAGATTCATTCATTAACAACAAAATCAATTTGTCTCCCACATTACCTTCACTGTATATGTTCCCAATGATGAGTATTTTCATGTGTAAGTTTGAGCATGTAGAAGTAATCAATGTAGAAGTAATCAATACATTCCCAATGATGATTTTTTCATGTGCAATCAATGACTTGTTAGGAAATTATAAAAAATGACAAGAGTTTTTTTTAACCATCACTTCAAGAATTTGTGAGTTTTTTAAACCATCTCTTTATGAATAAATCTGTACAGAAATAGAAAGCCAAATAATAATAAATAATAGTAAAGAAATCAGACAAATAATTTTTTGCCCAATTCATTCTCCTCAGTATTGCTTTTTGTAAGACTCCAAGAGTTGTGAGAAAGATGCAGGAACTGTAAATAATCAGTATTCTTTATTCCACAGAAGGGGAATCAGTTCACACAACAAAGATGCATGTCCAAATTCCACAGAGTTGTACAGTCTCTCTGGGCATTTATAACAGTCATGTTACATCATTCTGTGTTTGCATTCAGCTCAGCCAATCATCATTCATTATGTTTGCTGTTCTCCTAAATAAGGTCAACATGGTCAGATTTTATGCTTCCCCTCCCATCTGAACAACAATATTATTAATTAGGAACAATGGATAATATTGATTAATATTAATTAATTACGTTACGAAAAATACACACATATATAAAATGTAACATTTTAACTCCAACATCTCCCTTTTAACACATATGAATATAATGAATATAGGCTTTACAATCAATAAAAGGTTAACATGTCAGGTCTCACTCATTTAAGATGGCTCGACCGGCCTCATCTTTAATTATTGTATATAGTTACAGCATTAGCAAATCACTACTTATTACATTTTACTGGATACCCAGATAAGGTCAATAAGTTTAGATTTTTGTTTTAGAGAGTAAGCTTGGGCCAAACTCCTTCTCCAGTACAGGCCCCCTCCCTTCTAAACTACAATGTTATTATTCAGTAACCATGAACTATGGATAATATTGATTAGTTATGTTAGTAAAAATACACACACACGCATATATATATTTTAACCCTGTCAGGCCCATACCCGAGTGAGGGTAAACATTGCCAAATAAGAGGCAGAGGAAGTTGATTTTAAAAGTTGATGCTTTCCCCCCAAAAAAACGGTGTTGGAATTTATTTACAGTGGGCAGAGCAGAGATATGTCATCTTATCCCGGAAACATATAGACATACACAAACTAACAAAAAACAAAAAAACAACAAAAGATTTCAGGTTGCAAATACTTTCAAGAACACTTAAATTCTTGATAACTTACAATTCAGTTGTTGTATAACCTATGACCTTTTCCACTGAGATCCCACCACAGACTAACTTGGGCCAGGGATCAGAGCTACTACAGTACTGGTACTGGTAGCTCCTCCCTCCAGCCAAACCAACTCATCAATTAATCAATTATCTTTTACTTTTCATATTTCAAAATCACCGTTAAGGCATAATGTGTAATAGCATTTATATTGACCGAACAATGTAAAAATTACAATTGCAAATTTCTCTATTTCCTACTATACTAGAAAGTAACCCAAAACCGCAACTGCCATGGCTCTTCCCAAAAGGAAAGGACTGAGCATGCACCAGAATTATTGTCAAACATTTTAACCCCAACTTTGTCATATATGCAGTCCTTTTTGCTGTTTTACTACTGTCTGGACATTCTGGGAAAACATTTGTCAGCTGCTACATTTAATTTATTTGAATGAAACGCTGATCATTACAGTTTTACAGTTGGTGAGATTTTTGAATTTCGGCCTTGTTGGGAAGAATCTTCCATGTGCTTGCACTTTGCTCATCAAGTGTGTAACACACAGGGTGAGAAGGACTAGGGTGTCTGGACTTTCACTGCACAGCTGTACGTGTTCCTTGTCCGGGTCCTGGTCCTTATCCTCATGCTCGTCCTCTTCCTCATCCTCATGCGTGTACTCATCTTCATGCTCATCCTTGTCCTCATGCTCATCCTCATCCTTGTCCTCATCGTGGTTTGATTCTTCCTGCAGCTTGTCAATGATGGCAGAAATGAGATATTTTCTTTCCCTTCTTGTCTTCTCCAGGAAAGACTGCTTTACCATCAGTTTTTCATTGGCTTTGAATGAAAGGCTCATCATGACAGATTCACCACAGATGAGAATTCCGACTGTCACGCCTGATGGGAAGAGTTTATCTGTTTGCACTTTGAGAATGAAGTATGTAACATACAGTTTGAGCAGGGCTGGGGTGAGCGGACAGCCACGGTGCAGCTGTATGAATTCCTGGTCCTGGTTCTGGCCTGATCTTCTCAGCAGCTTTTCAAAGATGGTGGAATCAAGAATGGGATCTTGTAGTGCTTTTATTGCCTCCTCCAGCAAAGGCCACCTTACCTTCTGTTCTCTTTCAAGGTGAATCAATATCAGACCCTTGATTTCGTTCTTTTGCTTGTCTGCTTGCACTGTCACATCTTTAAAATGCTTCTCCAGGTGTCTGGCCAGCACTGTAGCCAAGACTAAATAGTCAACATTGAAGAAGTGGTAGGAGGTGTCATCCAAAAATGGGATTGAGCCATTGAAGTACATCAGAATAACTGCATCCATTGTGTTATCAAGCATTTTGTTAAACTGAACTTTGAAATAATTTACCATACGGGGATAGTTACTCTTAAAGAAACAGGCTGGAATGCCATCAGGTCCTGGGTGTTTTGGGTTAGGGAGAGAATGTGCAGCCATTGCGATGTCAACACTTTTGATTCGGTCATTGCCATAGGAAAAATCAAGAATCTGGTTCAAAAAAATGTTTTCTTTATCATATCAGTTTCTGGATGGGGACCATGGCTGGATAGTGTTGAGGTAAACTGGAGCCAGAGAGGTTTATGGTCTGAGCGCTTTTGAGTGTTAGGGATCTTGCAGGTTTTAACTCGCCACATGGACTCTTCCTGCATGAAAATGTAATCTAACCTGGACTTGCTATTGTTTTGAGAGTAAGTGAATTTTCTTTTTGGATTTATTCTTCTCCAGACATCCACAAGGTTGAGGGATGCTGTGAATTTCTCAACACATTCTCGCAAAGCGGCATGGTGGTCCTGTGTTTCTGTAGGTGTCCTGTCCAAGTACGGGTTGAGAGTAGTGTTGAAGTCTCCTCCAATCACCAACTCTCCTTCAGCACACTCATGCAGGTATGGCAAGAGTGTGTCTACAATATCTCTCTCTGATGGATGGTTATACACATTCGCAAGGGTGTACAGCTGGCCTCGTATTTTACATTTTACTATACTGTAACTTCCAAATGTATGTATATCGTCCTCAATGAACTCATAATCAATGTCCTTTTTAATGAGGATGCCTACTCCTTTCCTTCTTGGATCATGCACTGTGAAGAAGGCATACCATTCTCCTAACTTGTCAAATACACCAGTGTCCTTTGGTCCGATGTGAGTCTCCTGCAGAAAGACAATGTCTACTTTCCTTTTTATAATTGTCTGTAGATCTCTGATGTAAGCCATTTTACTTTTAAGGCCATTTATATTCCAAGTCAGAAGAGATATCTGAGCATCATCTTTGCTCATGGCTGCAATACATGAAGATCCCCTGCTTTGAAGTTCACATAAGTACAGTTCCCTTGCTTCAGATTTCACATGCGGTAGAGTTCCCCAGCTTCAGGCATCACACACAGTAGAGTTCCTCTGCTTCAGGTGTCATATATAGTACAGTTCATCTGCTTTAGATGTCACATGCAGTGTTCTCTTGCTTCAAATCTGACACTCCGCGTTATATACCTGTGTGAAAAAGCAGGCCTGTGTCAGATGAAGAAGATAATAAAAGGCACATCAAGTGATTTAACACTTCTGATCTCCTGAATAAGTGCATTGTCAGTGCTATAGCCCTGTTTATGTACACAGGAAAGGAGCTCTAGATCTGCAGTCACAGCTGCTGTGGTCTGCACTGTATGTCACAGACTGTACTGTAGAGTTCCAATACTTCCTATGAGAGGCTCTGTTATCAAATGGGAGCATTATGTTATGTCAGGGCTGTGTAAGTAACTGAGAATGAAGCTGGAAATCCCAGACAAACTGCCCATCTAGTGCAGTCTGTGTTTGGTATCCCTCATGACACAGAAGATTCCTTATGCCTACCTGCTGTCCATTCACAGTTCTGTGAAAATATAATTAACTTAATGTGCTTGGTGCCATAATTTCAAACCAATGATAGATCAAATAGTAGACGGCCAGATAATGTACTTCAGGGCCAAGAATAATTTCACTGATATTCAATACAGGGCCTCAGGGTAAGTTAACAGGAGCGTGAGCTGTGTTGGTTTCTATCAGACAACACTGTTCAATGTTGTTCATGTCAATCATTGTTCAACGAGTACTGCAGCAACATAGCTTGTTGCTGTGCTGGAGTAATGTCATTTTACTCACCTGCACAATTGTTAGCACACCTGTAGAGTACACCTGTTTATTCTATCCTTTTGGCACTACGTACACGCATTGTCATGTTGAACCTCCATTCCTGAGTAAAAGAAAGATTGATGAAGCGTACTTCCTCTTCTTGTGTGTTCTTTCTTAATTATAACCCAATAATATTGTGGGCACATATACATATATATACTGTATACAGCTACATAGAGGCACCAGCAGCGCAATGCCAATGCAGAATGGCTGGTGGCAGATTATTCATATTCAGACATGAAAACTGCGGAACGCATTTTGCTCTTTTACTTTTGCTTTTAAGTCATCTTGTAAAATGCAACATCTTTATTTGTTGTTCGTTGTTTCAGGAGGCATTATGTCTTGTGTTGTTGTTTGCTATTCCACTCAGCTGTATCAACTGGTAAACACGTACGAGTGATGGATGACTGACATTTTGGCCCCAAAGTTAGTGAATCAGACAAAGAGCCAATGAACTGAAGTAAAGATCCAAGAATTAGCCATGTGCGTGTGCTTGTGTGTGCACACGTGCAAAATTGAGTTGCATTGTGAACTCAAGAACCCTTGTAAAACCCATATATGTATATATATATATATATATATATATATATACAAACACACAAATGCAGTATCCTGTTGGAATTTTCATTATTTTTCATTTTTTGTATTTTGTCATTACTGTAAACCAAAAATTGTTAACTGAGCATTCTAATTCTAACATTTCCACACTCCAAACAGTCTCTGCTGTTAATTGAAAAGAGTTTTAGAACACAGAAAAGGAAATTTTAAAACATTCCAAAGACATTTTATCAAAGGGTAACATATTGTATAACTACTTTTAAATCATGTATTTTTTAAAGCGTCCCTTTTTTCATCACTTGCACTGAGAATTTTTTACTAAACATACATTACATTACATTACATTACAGGCATTTAGCAGATGCTCTTATCCAGAGCTACGTACAACAAGTGCATTGGTTCATGATGTAGAGGTGCAAAGAAACACTAGAGTGAAGGATCGTAGTGCCAGAAGTGACCACATCGATCAGGACTCCAACCCTGTAGAGTAATCTGTTCAGCAAACAAGAATCCTACCAGTGTGAACCTACAGAACCTGAAGTGTACTTTCAGAGAATAATAAGATTGTATTTGAATACTCACTGGTCCTTCAGCTCTGTACCTGCAGCTCCTCACCAATCAGACATTAGATTCTTCAGTAGGCTACCCAGGTGAAAACTCAATGATTTACCTCCTCAGTTTGGTCAATAACACTGCGTAATTAGCTGCTGCTGTTCTGTTTTATACAGTACTGCGAAAACGTCTTATAAAAATAATTGCACATACTGTACCTCCCAGTTTGGGCTTTAATTACATCAGACACACGTCATAAAACCATTTGACACAATAATGCAGATCTGCTGGATTAAATCAGACGTACACACAGAGCCAACGCATGGTGAAAGAATTAGAAAATAAAGGTTAACAGACAAAATAACGTAAAATAATAAAGGAGTGGTGTTTTGTTTGGTGACAAGTATGAGAGTCCGTATTTTGTGGCACACACCTCACAAAACCATGTGACTCAATAATGCCAATCTATAGGTTTGGTCATTCAGATGAACAGAGACTGTGCATGCCAGAGGAATGAGAATAGAACACATGAAAGAAGATGAGGTAATAAAGGAGTGGGGTTTTGCATGGTGACACCTATGAGGATCTGTGTTTCGTAACGTGAGAATTATAGAGTCTGAGTTTCATTTTTGTGAAAATAGGTTATATGCAAATAAATGCTGAATTTATCATTCTTTATATGTGTGTGATGTTAAAACAATGTAAAAAGTTTCAAATCAGGGTGTAATTACTGTTTTTAGGCAGTTCTTAGTGATAAAGCAGATGGAGCTGGAATTAGACTACATGGTCCAATCTGTACAGAAACAACATCCAGTCACAAATCTCTAGCTTTCAGACCCCACAGTCAGCTGTGTTGCTTTTGTCATGTGATTCTGAGATTTATTCAAAAAAGCAACAAATTAATTTGTCTCCCATATTCCCATGGGAGAATAAAGTTTTGCATGTGTAATCAATGACTTGGATTATGATAAAACAAGGAGTGTTTTGATTTTAACATCTCTGTATACATGTGTACGGTACGGAAACCCACAAATTATTTTTTACACAATTAATTCTCCTCAGTATTGTTTTCATATGTGCAGTACTTTTTTTGCTGTTTTACTACTGTTGATAGACTGGTCACAGTTCCTGCATAAAGAAAATAATAATTAAAAGGGAGAAAATAACATTTAAATCTGTTAATATGCATTTTAGTTCTACTTTTTAATGATCTCATTTTTTTTGAGGAAGTTCAAAATCCAAAAGATAAAATTTGACTTTCAAAAATGAAAAAACGAAAGTGAAAACACTGGCACCAGATTATCCTGTTAGGTTGCTCAGTGTAGGCTGGGGTGTGGCTAAATCAATACAATGCACATTTGTAAACTGCACTGTCTATTCATGTTCATTCATAGTCTTTCATGTTTACAGTCACATGATGTGATGTTTACAGTCAGGTCAAGGTGTTTGTCTTCAGTCCAATGGCCAGGCATGATAAATCACACAACATAACATAATGACGAGAACAGACCATTCAGCGCAACATTGCTGGCCATTTTCTTACCTTTGAATTGTACCTACTGTAGTGCTCAGTTTACATACAAACTAGATAGCATCTTAACACATCTCATTAGTAGAGAAAAATCTCAAAATACAGCTTTAAGTTGTTTAATTCCATACCAAATAGCCAATCATCTCTAGAGTCACCATCTCACAGCTACTCTAACGAGCAACTGCTCCTAAAGATGAAGTAATTTTTTTTATTTTTAATATATTTTTAAAGATTATTTCCTTTCGCAAACAATGGGGAGAGTTTCCATAAATGCAAGGCTTGATAAATGCAACACGGTCAATAACTTAATGTATAACAGCGCTCCCAAAGACATTTCTGGTTTGTACATGTGCAGTTCAGTCCTCTACTGCCTCCCAAAGAAACGGAGCAATGTGATCACTTTTGTTCTGTTCCTCTCCCTTATAGCTTTATTCGCCCACCAGGTAGACTGTTTTTTT
Source organism: Anguilla rostrata (assembly GCF_018555375.3). Taxonomy (NCBI): domain Eukaryota; kingdom Metazoa; phylum Chordata; class Actinopteri; order Anguilliformes; family Anguillidae; genus Anguilla; species Anguilla rostrata. The sequence goes on along the minus strand of NC_057940.1, from coordinate 50,702,282 downwards.
AAACATATAATTATTCTTTTTTACATTTGGAATGAATTCATTTGTGTATCAATAATAATAATAAAATACATTTTTATGTTTTGAAATCATATTTGTAAAAAAACTTCCCTTTTTTCATCAAATTCTCTTGCACTGAGAATTTTTGACTAAACATACAACTAACAAAAATGAACAAAGATGTGAAATAAGACTTCTGTTCTGAACATTGCAGAATAATCAACAAAATGTTTCTGTTTCAATTGTCAGTTTTCATCTGTGGGGATGTTACTGGGTCAAAGTGTTTTAAGCAGTTATTTTCCCCATTTCTGGCTTCTACGAATATTATCAAGAAGGGAAACACTGCAAAAATATTTGTGCAAGTCTGCACTGTACCACAGAACCAGATTTTTACGTTCAGAGAATAAAAAGGTCGTATTAGAATACTCACTGGTCCTTCAGCTCTGTACTTGCAGATCAGTACCTTCTTCTCACCAATCAGACATTAGATTCTACATTAGGCTACACAGGTGAACAAAATGAATGCTTTTCCTCCTCAATTTGGTCCACAAAACTGCGTAATAGGCTACTGCTGTACTGCTTATACTGCGCAAACTACTGTAGGAAGCCCCTCAGATACATCAAACAGTGCTTCGAGCTCACCAACAGCAAGAAACCAAAACTCATCACATCGAACTCACCAACTGTAAGAAAGCCCTCCACAAACCAAACAGCGGGAGTATCTGAGTGGCGAATGAACACGTGTAGTAGATGCAGACCTCTCTTTGGCTTGTGTAGCCTGCATAAATACCATTGTGTATCCTGCTACAACACTAGTGTATAGGCGAATGACCACAGGAGGGAGGGGTGGAGTTAAAAGGCTCACTATGGTGAAGCACGGTTCTCTCTGTGGACAAACAACCACTGCAAACAGCCAAATGCAAAGAGTGGGTGGGCCACACCTGTATCACTTTATTCTCTTGATATCTCCCTCTCTCATTTCCAATCTCTCTTCTTTTTTTCACATCATACTTGCACTCTTTATCTTGCCCCTTCCTTCACACATTAGGCCTGGAGTGCGCTCAGGTTTTTCCCTCAACATTCATCACATTCACTAAACGATATTCTCAAACATGAGCCATTTGACTGGGCTACATATAATGTGTCATTAAGCCCCATGACACATTATTAATCTGTGTCTTGCTGCATAAACCAACACTTCAGCTTCAGCTCATGGACAGATGACCAGACATTATCCTCAAGAATTTTCTGGTACGGAGCTGAATTCATGGTTTCTTCAATAATGGCAAGTCGCCCAGGTCTCGAGCAAGCAAAGCATACCCACACCATCACACTACCACAATTTGTAAAAACCCAAAACGATCAGGTTTTACTGTTTTTTTTAACACTAAGGGGTTTATTTTGGTTTACCTTCTTTTTACTTAAACAGAGAGTGGAAAACTGATATGCCACAACATTCAGCAGCAAAAGAATGAGAAAATAGGAGAATCTGCATTTTGTACTTTACAAAAATGGGCATTCCAATTGTATTCACGTATTACTTTTTATATACTGGGTCATGTGATATGTGATGTCACGTCCTCCACATTTTGCCTCATATCCATTTCATTCTCAATGGACAGCAGTATCTGATGAGCCCATGTGAGGCCTGGATGAGAAGGAATCCCTATCTGTATCTTCATTAGACGAGTGAGAATCCAGGTTAGTAAGTGAAGAAGAAGAATGCATGTCAGTGTCGACTGGAAAATCTATGTTGCTGCCCGATGAGCAAAAATCACATCAGTGCCAGTACTGGATGAGCTGAAATTCATATCAGTATCAGCCAATAAGAATCCATGTCAACATCCAAACCGTCAAAATCCATGTCGGGTGAAATAAGGATCCATTTAATTCCTTGAAGCATGATGGTGGCAGCATCATGTTGTGGGGATGTTTTTCAGTTGCAGGAACTGGGAGATTAGTCAGGATCAAGGGAAAGATGAACAGAGCAAAGTACAGAGAGATCCTTGATGAAAACCTGCGCCACCAGTCTGTAGTCAGCAAAGAGGAAATAGCCAATGAGGCATTCACCTGGGTCTATTTTTGCCTCGAGGGCACTGGGTCTGGAGTTTTGTGCCTTTGAAAGTGTAGCCATAATGATGTCATTGTCATGCCCATACTTCACTTTTTGAAGCTGCATTGCTTTTGCAGCCAAGTTCTCAGATTCTAAATGCAAATTTGGGGTAAAGGAGATAAGGATACCATGAGTGCCAGAAAATAAGCTAAGGCAAATAGGGTCATGGTCTGAAGTCTCTGTTTGTCTGATCTCACAACCCTGAACTAAACTGACGGAAGTTTCCTGTATGAAAAAGTAATCTAACCTTGACTTGGTAAGTCCTTGAGCATACGTGTATCCTCTCCTTGTTGGGTGGATTATTCTCCAGATATCCACAAGGTTGAGGGATGTTGTGAATCTCTCAACACATTTCCGCAAAGCAGAATGTCGTTTATTTGGTGCTGTTGATGTCCTGTCTAAGTGTGGGTCGAGAGCAGTGTTGAAGTCTCCTCCAATTACTAGCACCCCTAAATCAAACCCCCTTAGGCAGGATGTGATTTTGTCTAAAACATGTTTGTCATGTTTGTGGTTGTACACATTCACGAAGGTGTAAAGTTGAAGATGTAGTTTACAGCAAAGTATAATCCTGCTTCCTTCATTATCTTCACTGTGATGAACATTCCCAATCCATCATCTCCCTTATTAGGATGGCCACTCCTTTTCGTCGTTCATCCTACTTTGTGAAGTATTTCCTGAAGCCATTCAGCTCATCAAATACATGTGTGTTACTAGGCCAATATGGGTCTCTTGAAGAAAGACATGATGTGTGAATCCTTGATTTCTTTCAATACTCCTTTCATTTAACTAGATTTCAGTCCATTAATGTTCCAGGATAAACAATGAAGCACTTGATGTCTTGATCCTCTCATGGCTGTAGAACATGGGCTAGAGTAGGCTGGAGTTTCTACAGTAGTATGGTGTATAGTGTGTCATATAATGTTAAAGGTAATGGCTCTCGTTTCCCTCATCCTCCTCTTCTTTGTCTTCTTAAGAGATCCCTCTCTTCCCTTACTGCCTCAGTGACTGTCACAACAGCTAAAAGGTTCCATATATAAACTGAGTTACCTTGACTTACCTTTCATTTCCCCATCCTGGCCTGGTTTGCATACAGACAGAGCCACTAATATCAGCATCATCTAACCTTCCTCACTTCCTCACGACCTGTTTCCATTTTTTTTGCATGATGGAGAAAGAATATTGGTTCACATGTATTGCCAGCGGTAGCAGATGCTAAATTCAGAAGTCGTTCATATGAACAAAAATATATAGTTACCCAGAAGTATATAAACACACAAAACAGAGCAGAGGAAATGGGCTGCAACTACTGTAGATTTTATGCAGGTTTTCTGCAATGGCAATGTCAAGCCTTGGGGGGGGGGGGCTACTTTCCTATAGAAGCATTAGTATCTCAGACCTTCTGCTGTGCACACATTTATTTATTTATTTAACAAACACATATCTTACACAGTTGGATGAATGTCAGGAGAGCTTCTAGGAGAACGCACTATGCTTGAGTGATCACTTGTCTGTTCTGTATGTTCAATGTTCATACAGTGCCTTCAGAAAGTATTCAGACCCCTTCACTTTTTTTACATTTTGTTACGTTATAGCCTTATTCTAAAATTAATTTAATTTGTTTTTATTCTCATAAATCTACGCACAATACCCCATAATGACAAACAGATAACTGTTTTTTAGAAATTGTTGCAAATTTATTAAAAATAAAAAAATGAAATACCACATTTACATAAGTATTCAGCCCCTTTGCCATGACGCTAAAAATTGAGCTCAGGTACATCCTGTTTCCATTGATCATACTTGAGATGTTTCTACAACTTGATTGGAGTCCACCTGTGGTAAATGCAATTGATTGGACATTATTTGGAATGGCACACATCTGTCTATATAAGGTCCCACAGTTGACAGTGCATGTCGGAGCAAAAACCAAGCCATGAAGTCGAAGGAATTGTTTGTAGACCTCCGAGAAAAGATTGTGTCAAGGTGCAGATCTGGGGAAGGGTACAAAAAATGTCTGTAGCATTGAAGGTCCTGAAGAACACAGTGGCCTCCATCATTTTAAATGGAAGAAGTTTGGAACCTCTAGGACTCTTCCTAGAGCTGGCCGCCCAGCCAAACTGATCAATTAGGGAGGTGACCAAGAACGCGATGGGCACTCTGACAGAGCTCCAGAGTTCCTCTGTGGAGATGGGAGAACCTTCCAGAAGGACAATCATCTCTGCAGCACTCCACCAATCAGGCCTTTATGGTAGAGTGGCCAGACGGAAGCCACTTCTCGACACGCAACTTTTTCTCTCCTTCTCCCCATTGGACACATAGGTCCCTGCCCGCATCTCCGCTTGCCTGAGGGACATCCAGAGCTGGATGGACAAACACCACCTGAAGCTCAACCCGAGAAAGACGGAGCTAATCTTTATTCCTGCTCTATCCTCTCCCCTCCTCGATTTTTCCATTTCCCTAGGGGACACCTTAGTGACATCATCACCCTGTGCCAAGAATCTCGGAGTGGTGATGGACAACAGGTTGTCCCTCTCTAAGAACATCGCAGCAGTAAGCCGAGCATGCAGATTTTTCCTGTATAACATCCAGAGAATCTGCCCCTTTCTCACCACCTACTCAACCCAGCTCCTGGTCCAAGCAATGGTTCTACCCCGCCTGGGCTACTGCAACTCTCTTCTGGCTGGACTACCGGCATCAGCCACCAGACCCCTGCAACTCATTCAGAATGCTGCAGCTTGTCTGGTCTTGAACCTCCCCAGACACTCCCATGTCACTCCCCTGCTCACTACCCTCCACTGGCTGCCTGTTAGCTCGCATCAAATTTAAAACATTGGGCCTAGCATACCAGGCAGTCAAGGGTTCAGCCCCAGCATACCTCCACAAGATATTCAAACCCTACATGCCAGCCAGATCCCTCCGTTCTGCTACCTCCCCCTCTTCGCACCTGCACTTCCAGAACACGTCTCCTGTCTGTTCTGGCCCCACGATGGTGGAATGACCTCCCCGTGGAGGTCAGAACAGCTGAGACACTGACCCATTTCAATCGACGACTGAAGACTCACCTCTTCAGGCTGCACCTCTCCCCATCCCTCCCTACCTCCCTGTAATCTCTTAAATGACTAAGCTTAGGGTTGTAACTAGGTAGCTGTTTCGTAGGTGACTTAGTTAATGCACCTGTCTTAAATACTGCTTGTATTTTTTTCCATAGACTGCGTTGTTGCTGTTCTCGTTGTGTTAGTGTTAATCAGTTTAACCTTCAGGGTCCAAGTTGAACCATGCGGTTGTTCCCTGCACTTGGACCGATACTTCTCTCTAGGGTTTTCGTCATACTTGTTCCTGGTTATGGTTATACACTTTGTTGTACGTCGCTCTGGATAAGAGCGTCTGCCAAATGCCTGTAATGTAAGTAAAAGACACATGACAGCCCGCTTGGAGTTTTCCAAAAGGTACCTCGAGCACTCTCAGGCCATGAGAAACAAATCTGATGGAACTAAGATTGAACTCTTTGGCCACAATGCCAAATGTCACGTCTGGAGGATACCAGGCACCACTCATCACCTGGCCAATACCATCCCTACGGTGAAGCATGATGGTGGCAGCATCATGTTGTGGGGATGTTTTTCAGCTGCAGGAACTGGGAGATTAGTTAGGATCAAGGGAAAGATGAACAGAGCAAAGTACAGAGAGATCCGTGATGAAAACCTGCGCCAGAGCGCTCAGGACCTCAGACTGGGGTGAAGGTTCACCTTCCAATGGGACAACGGCCCGAAGCACACAGCCAAGACAACGCAGGAGTGGATTTGGGACAAATCTGTGAATGTCCTTGAGTGGCACAGCCAGAGCCTGGAATCCGATCGAACATCTCTGGAGAGACCTGAAAATAGCTGTGCAGCAACGCTCCCCATACAACCTGACAGAGTTTGAGAGGATCTGCAGAGAAGAATGGGAGAAATACCACAAACACAGGTGTACCAAGCTTGTAGCATGATACCCAAGACGACTCGAGGCTGTAATCACTGCCAAAGGTGCCTCAACAAAGTACTGAGTAAAGGGTCTGAATACTTATGTAAATGTGATATTTCATTTTTTTTCATTTGCAAAAATTTCTAAAAACCTGTTTTCACTTTGTCACTATGCTATAGGGTATTACGTGTAAAATAATGAGAATAAAAATGAATTTAATCAATTTTATAATAAGGCTATAACGTAACAAAATGTGGAAAAAGGGGTCTGAATACTTTCCGAAGGCATTGTATATTCACATAGGTAGCGACATCAGAAAGGAGTGACAGTGTTGCTGAATGACTTTATTGCAGAGAACAAAATTACCAAAGCAGGGGAAGGGGTGTTGAACATTCAGTTCGCAAATAACAAATTGGGAGATTTTGTCAATGTATGTCAGTGAAGAAAAAAGCAGAAGAAATACTTCTGAATTCATCAACATGAGACATGGCTGCAGCCTTTCGACCTCGCTAGGTGAGATTGCAGATGGGTGGGGGTGGCGGTGGGGGTGTGGGTTCACAAATGAGGAAGTTCCCATGATCCATTCTCTCACAGATTCATCGTTTTAGAATTTGGCTGCAATCTGATAAAGGAAACCGAGTAATTGCTTTCTAAAGGACGGGACATATGAAAACCACTCTCATTCATTAGTGCTTCATCTTTTATTTTGTATAAAGGTGATTGTGTCTTCCTATCGCAGTGTTGTATAAATGTATTTCAATGCTACCTCTACCCATGCTATAAGTGAGATGCACTGTAAGTGAGATGGTGAATTTGCATTAGCACTGTGCTGACAAGAACAGTTTGGCCTGTCTACATCACTTTTAACTGGCAAGACTACAAGACTGCCCATAAAACTGCTAAAGGGATAGTAATAACAAGAATGAAATTTTTCAGACAGAATTGTTTGTTTTTTTTTTGCTGCATTACTGAACTATTTTATCTGAACTGCACAACCAAGACAGCAGTGGGCGGGCAGCAGTGTAGTATAATGGGTAAGGAACTGGACTTGCAACCTGAAGGTCATAGGCTCGATTCCTGGGTCGGACACGGCTGTTGTACCGTTAAGCAAGGTACTTAAATCTCGCATTGCAGCACCTGCAGCACACAATAATAATACACAATGATAATTATACTAATCACATTAACAAATTACATTGAAGGACAATGCTGGAAGGCAGAATGTTTTTTCTTCTTTTTGCATATACATCAAAGTTTTGCCTTTTAATTATTCTTTGGCACTGTAATGTGCAGGTGGGCTATGAGCTGGAGAACTCAGAGGAACGTCTTCAGAGCCCACGTTGGGCAGGTTTGTGATCTTCCATGGCATATCTGGTAAGTTTAATGGTTTGAAATGTGAAACACTCTGGTGTTTTTATTATTGCTTTAAATGACATCAGAAGGCATGCAAGATTTCATGAGAAATCTGGGGCATGCACAGACATTTTGAGGGGCAGGGGCTCAAGCCAAGAAACCAGCCCCCCCCCACCGCCCACCCCCCGACGTCGGCACGCTACATCATTACATTGTATGAAAACTCACTTTCTCACACATGCACACACAGACTTGTCCGCACCCTGTACCTGGATGAAAAATTCCAGTTGAAGGTGTCAGTGCGGTGACTGAATGTTCTGTTGACAGCTAACGTTAGCGTCACGTCTCTCACGTGACAAGAGCAGCTGCTGCCCCAGTTGGCCTATCTTCTGACATTTAATTAGATTTAATAACAGTAATCATAATTGTAACAAAAACAGCAGCAACAGCACAACAACAATAAGAATTTTTTTTTAAATGTATTTGGTCCAGAGGGGCATTTCAGCCAAGGAGGACGAAGGGGGAGCGGCTCGGGCCACTGTAGCCACCCCCTCTGCACGTCCCTGCTTGGAACCATTTCAAATGATGCGTCTAAAATGCAAAAAGAAATTTCATTGGCATTTTCCATATATTTAAAGTCGCGATGGCGCAAACAGAAAATGAAACAAACAGCTCTGCAAGTAAATTTCTTTTCTTATTTTTTTTTTTTTTTTTTTAGAAATTCAGCCACGTAGAAAAAATAAGGAAAACAGACTTGACCTTGTGTGGAGATTTTCCACATTTCCTTGCTTTGAATGTCAAATAAAACACATAAAAAGCTTTTACACAAATGAAGATCCCATAGCCGTACACTCATCTGTCCTTCTACTGTGCATCTCAGAGCCCTTTTATTCTGTAGAAACAGCAGATGGTTATCAGAGACTTATATAAATGCATCACAGTCAATTTTATTTGCAAATCAGACATTTGCATATCCTCTTTGTCTGTTTAATCACAATGTATGCACTTGTTCCTGTTTCAATTTGAACATATTACAGGTGTCATAATGCTGGGCCAAAAAAAAAACTTTTTCGATTGAACATCCCATTACATTCCATTACAGGCATTTGGCAGACGCTCTTATCCAGAGCGACGTACAGCAAAGTGTATAACCATAACCAGGAACAAGTGTGTTGAAAACCTTAGAGAGAAGTACCGTTCCAAGTGCAGGGAACAACCGCATAATTTAACTTGGACCCTGTAGGTTAATCTGATTAACACAAACAAAATGTATTTCTTTTTCCTTTTTTTATCTTTTATATTTTTATTACCTTGTTTCATTTTGTATATTTGAGCTCCACTCAGGCAGTGCACCTGAATTTCGTTGTATGCACCAGTACAAAGAAATTCTATTCTATTCTAAAAACAGCAACAAAGCGGTCTATGAAAATAATACAAACAATAGTTGAGTAGGCACAAGTGCAATAACTAAGTCAACTAAGATAAACAGCTTACCTAGCTACAACCCTAAGATTACATAGTCAATTAGAGACTACAGGGAGGTAGGTGAGGTGCAGCCTGAAGAGGTGAGTCTTCAGTAGTCCTTTGAAGGTGGTCAGGGTCTCAGCTGTTCTGACCTCCACGGGAAGGTCATTCCACCATCGTGGAGCCAGAACAGACAGGAGACGTGACCGGGAAGCGCAAGTGCGAAGAGGGAGAGGTGCCAGGCGTCCTGAGGTAGGGGAACGGAGGGGTCTGGCTGGCATGTAGGGTTTGAAGATCTTGTGGAGGTATGCTGGGGCTGATCCCTTGACTGCCTGGTATGCTAGGACCAATGTTTTGAATTTGATGCGAGCCATAACGGGCAGCCAGTGGAGGGTAGTGAGTAGGGTGGTGACGTGGGAGTGTCTGGGGAGGTTGAAGACCAGACAAGCTGCAGCATTCTGAATGAGTTGCAGGGGTCTGATGGCAGATGCCGGTAGGCCAGCCAGAAGAGACTTGCAGTAGTCCAGGCGGGATAGTTCCATTACTTGGACCAGGAGCTGGGTTGAGTAGGTGGTGAGAAAGGGGCGGATTCTCTGGATGTTGTACAGGATGAATCTGCATGCCCGGCTTACCACTGCGATGTTCTTGGAGAGGGACAGCCTGTTGTCCATCACCACTCCGAGATTCTTGGCACAGGGTGACATCGTCACCAAGGTGTTCCCTAGGGAAATGGAGAAATCAATGAGGGGAGAGGTTAGAGCAGGAATGAAGATTAGCTCTGTCTTACCCGGGTTGAGCTTCAGGTGGTGATTGTCCAATCCAATTGGGTGGTGATCCCAAATCGGGAGGACATATCGCCCTCTGCTGGCCCAACAATATTCATTCATATTCAGCAGCAACATTTTGTCTCGCAGGTTGGCCCCCATTGTAAGGGCTGCTAACAAGCTGAGGTTCAGCAGTCAGAGCAGGAGAAGCTCATCAGCTGGAGATCTCTCTCTCTCTCAATTCAAGTTGCTTTATTGGCATGAAATACAAATGTAATTATTGTCAAAGCATACACTCCCTCCCTCTCCCTTTCTCTCTCTCTCTCCCTCCCTCCCTCCCTCCCTCACATCGTCAAGTAGGCTAACAATGTACTTTTTTAGCGAGGTGAGAAAAAAACAAGTTCCGTTAATTACAAGAATGCACTGAGGATGATATCTGAAATCAATACTATTAATCAGGCAAAATAATAATAATAAAACAAAGTCATTACATTACAGTACATTACATTACAGGCATTTAGCAGACGCTCTTATCCAGAGCGACGTACAACAAGTACATCAGTTCAAGGTGCAGAGGTGCAAAAGAAACACACTAGAGTGAAGTAAAGACCGTAGTGCCAGAAGTGACCAGATAGATCAGGACTCCAACCCTGTAGGGTAACCTGTTCAGCAAACAAACAAACAATCCTGCCAAGTACAAACTAGCACTGAAATCACATTTGCCTAATCAGAATCAGACAAAAACAATCCTGCCAAATAAAAACTAACGTGATCGCATTAGCCTAAACTATAGGCTAGGGAGGGGTGGGGAGAGGTGCAGCTTGAAGAGATGAGTCTTTAGTCTGCGCTTGAAGTCAACCTCAAAACTGGCACTGAACGGACCGTGTGGTGCTAATTTGGGGCACACTAGTTAGCGTGTCCAGAAGGGGCTGTAAACAAGATTGCCCTGTACTGATCCTCTTTTTTTGCCAGAGCGCTGTTCTTATTTCCTGGCAGAGAGAAGCAAAGTATGAAAATCGTGGCTAAAACGGTTTTACAGCGCACCCATGTGGTCAGGGTGCAGAACTTCATGTTCTACTTTCGCCTGACACGGTGGATCAAATTCTCTAAATTTTTCATACCTTTATGGCAACGTTTTCTTGTCCGAGATGTTTGATGGGGATGGAATAATTATGAATTGTGATGTATGCAGCAGCTCAGAAGCGGATAAAAATGTTTATTCATGTTGGACGGTCCTGAAACAGACTCGGTAATCTATCGCACATCGTCATTACTGTGTGCAAAGGATAACGGTGTACACACTATTATATAAGGGAAACTGAATTACAGATGAACCATCGGTGACCAATCTAGGATCAATGAATAAATTCAGCACTGGAGGCATTTCAGGTTTTGGCTCCATGGAAATCTACAAACAGCTGCAGCCTTCTGAGCAGACTGGCCAGATCGGCCTTCAAAAGTCACTGTCACAGTCACTGTTTGAAATTGACAGATGCTGGAAATGGACTAATGGGTGCTAGCCTGCTTTGAATATTTCAAACATTTCTGGGCATGTGCAAATGTAATAAACCATCTGTTATATATATATATATATACACTCACCGGCCAATTCATTAGGTGACAGGAATGGCACCCGGTGTGGTCTTCTGCTGCTGTAGCCCATCTGCTTCAAGGTTTGACGTGGTGTGCGTTCAGAGATGCTCTTCTGCATACCTCGGTTGTAACGAGTGGTTATTTGAGTTACTGTTGCCTTTCTATCAGCTCGAACCAGTCTGGCCATTCTCCTATGACCTCAGCCATCAACAAGGCATTTTCGCCCAGAGAACTGCCGCTCACTGGATATTTTCTCTTTTTCAGACCATTCTCCGTAAACCCTAGAGATGGTTGTGCGTGAAAATGTCAAAATGTTCTCTCCCTCCAGTGGAGCCGCTCAGTGGCCAACAATAGAGGATTGTGGTTGTACTGGGCAGCTCCCAGGTGTGAATGTGTATGAGTGTGCAGCAGGGCGTTCCTGCAAAAGAGCATCCGTGCTCAGTGAACCTACCCTGGGTAAATAAAGGTTAAATAAAAAAATAATAATGTTATAGTCAGTAGGAATTGAAAAAAGTGTTTGTTCTTTGATTTGTTATTTAATAAATCAGCCTGTTTCTGTTCTACCTAAATTAATTTTTTTGTAAACACACAGGAGGCCTAATACTTTTGCCCTGTACTGTATATATAGTGATCTCCATGATGTTTGGGACAAAGCCATATTTTTCCTTGATTTGGCTCTGTACTCCTTAATTTTAGATTTGTAATCAATTCATATGTGGTTAAAGCGCAGATTCTCTGCTTTTATTAAAGCATATTTTATTACATTCGGGTTTCAACATGTAGAGATGACAGCACTTCTTATACATAGCCCCTCATCCCCCCTGTTTCACATATGGGGGGGGGGGGTTGCATCATGAGCAGCTTCTTTCCTTTCTTTCCATCACTTTCATAAAAGTTAACACTTGTCTCATCTGTTTGTTTTTAAGCAAACTAACTCTAACTCTTTCTGGTCTTTATGTTTAAAGTCAGTTTGAAGTTGGTTAAATTGCACTTTATTGAACCCTGTGGGGAAATGTGTCTCAGCATTTGACCCATCCTAGCTTCGTGGGAGCAGTTGGCTGTTTTTTTTTTGGTGTGTGGGAATACCCAGAGGAAACCTGGGAAACCGTGTGAGAACATGCAAGCATAGGGAGGAAGCTCTTTGAGGTTATACTTGCGTCGTCATCCCATTATGATAGTCTTTGAAACATCTAGGCCTACGTGCTGGAGAGTGTTCTTGATCTCTTCAACAGACGAAAAGGAGTTCTGTAGTAGTATTCTGTCATCCACTGCAGTGGTCTTTCATGGTCTACCATGTTGTTTGCTTTTGGTGAGATCACCAGTACGTTCCGGCTTCATAACAAGCAGTTGATTTTGAGACACTCAATATTTTGAGGAATGTCTCTGATTGACTTAGTCTGATTTTCCAGCTTCATGATGACCTGCTTTATAGGCACTGACACTTCTTTGGTCCTCATTTAGAGAGACAACAGCAACAGACTCCAAATGCAAAATGAATGCCACAATGCAGTCGGCCAAGAAACAACTGTGCATTTGACTACGTATAAAAAGGTTTGAATTCCTACACAGATCACCCAATGTGGGTGTAAATGTCCTCAAATTAGAGCAGAGAGTCTTCACCTTAATCTCATGTCTATTGCCTTATTTCAAATCCAATATGACATTCTTTGAAGTGCATTCCACTACATAACTGGATTTTCTGGGGCCTGCCTCAGTGTTGGACTCCTCCAATGGTCAACACATATCAGAAGGATTCTAGGAATGCATAGCTTTCAATGGATGAAGGGCAGTACCTTGGTTTTTACCAGATGGCAGAAAAGGCTATAATAAGAGAATCTGTGAAAGAAATTGTAGCCCCTGTACTGAGCTCATTCTCTGCTCCTGTTTGTACATTCTCTTATTTTGTGGACAGGGGGCGCCAGAGAGAAGGGTTTGCAACCTCACTGGCAGGGGTAATAAGTTCGGACTGAAAACCTCCACACATCAGCTCACACTGTGCACCGGATATTCACAGAGCGTCTTGAGTAGGACAGCAGGGAGCTGAAAAAGAGGACATGTTGTGAACAAGATTTATGGAGCATGGCGTACAGCCTGACACACACAGCCCTGCATTCACTTGGTTTTATATGTCGCTCGGGAGAATGGTGCTTGCTAATTGGATAAAAATGTAGCCCCGCCTGCACCCAAAGACCCAGGTCCTCTGGAATAAAAACCCAAATAAACGGTAATCCCTGACTCCAGGGTTTGCTTCTCACTCTCCATTGATGGACTCGTGTTTTGTACTGTATGAGCCTTGCTAACTGTCATAGCTGGTGACCTGGGATGAACCCGCCTCCAGACAGTGACATCACAAGCTACTGTACAACTGAACGGAAAATGCAAGTCCTGTGAGGCTACATATATCCATCATAATCAAACTTCAATCAAGAGTATATGTCTGCAAAGATACCGTAGCAGGACCAAGGGTGTTGGGTCTCAACTCCGCCCAGGATCAGCAACAAAAGTTCAGCACACAAGGTAAATGGTACCCATAGTTTATCAGGGGAATTAACAAACTCGGGGAAGGGGGGTGGTTAGGGAACAGTCCGCGAACCGTTCTCGTAAACCAAAGTCCGTAATCCAAAGTCCGTATTCCAAAGCCAGTTCCTCAATCAAAAAAAGGGGGTCGTTCCACGTGCAGGGTTGTCCGTTCGTTCCAGTCAAATTCGTATATCCAAAGTAATTCGTTTTCCACTCACTCTCTCCAGTGCTTTCCCCTCTTGGCACTTCACACCGAATGCTAGGGCTGTTCTTCTTTTAAATCTGCCGGTCAAATGGGATGCAGGTGCATCTGGTTAGCCCCGGAACTTCCCGATAAGGCTCGAGGGTGGAGCCAGCACTCCACCACGTACCTCCCCTCAATCACCACTCCCCTGTCTGTTTCCGGGCAGCTGCCACAATACTTACTGCTATATATCTACACCTCTCTTGGTTCATCTTAACGGGTGACTGAGGAACTCCCAAGCTTGCAAGACCCAGTATGCTCTCTTCTGGAACAAACCTACTTTTATCTGGTTTGATTCCCAACTGTACAACCACGTCACGTCAAAATTGCGTTCTGAGTAGGTTTTGAAGAGTGCATGTATACGTGTGGGGAAAAAATTTTTTTTTGCACTTTCTTGTCACGTTTTAGTGAAGAACTATTTGTCTTCTGTGAAGATTTGCAATCAGGTTCCTTCTTTTCAATGAGGTGAACGTAATCAATAAACATGGTGTGTGTTTTAATGTGTTTGAGCTGGCCTCTTTGTTACAAAGACATGTCCAAGTGTATAGATGCCAAACATGCCCTAACAGCACAGGACTGCATGTCATCCATGTAACACGTATGTCTGTGGCTGTGGAGCCTTGGAGAACATGGGACATGTACAGTAATACATATGTCTGGTTCTGTGCCATTTACACACGGTCGTTTTATGCATCTTGAGCATCTGGATTATATCCAGTTTGGGATTATCCACATCAAAATACAGGTGTGAATGCTCTCAAGTTGCATTAGGAGCAGATTCAAATTTGATCGCCTAAACCACTTAAGGCGGTGGTCTGAGATGCATTCAAGACAGTAGTTCTCTCCAAGACCCATTTAAGAACCAAAACTCATCTCAAAGTATAAGGTCACGTGACACAGCTGTCCCTGATACAGAACACAGGTAGCTTCACAATCGCAACAAGCATGGAGGACACGTGTGGTTGGACTTCAAGCAAAACTAGGCTGACTATTGATATGGAGAGATAATCCTGTTCAGGATGTGGCTGCAGGATTAATCTATCTCATCAGCCGTCTTCTGTTGTATGTTAGGTATCGAATATGGTATCCTTCCTTAACTTTAAGAAAACTTGCCATAACACAAGCTGTTTTGGAAGCGACTGCCATCTTTGTTCTTCGAGAGTCAGAGCAAAACAGGAAGTGGGTTGTTAAGGTTTGTATTTTACTCCCAAAATGGCAATCCGGCTAACCTGTGATGCATCTGACAACAAAGTGTAAATGTAATGTGGTTAAGTCTTATTCAGACACAATCTAGATAAAAGTCATTTGAAGTGACCAGGTGAAAATGGGGTCTTTGAGAACATGTCACATACTCCATATGAATTTGACTCATCAGTGCTATGCACACATGTCCCAGTTGACACATGAATACTGATCCTCAAGTCTTTGGGGAGTATATCATTCTTTTGCTAACTTTTTCTTTTGGTCTGCAGGGAAATCCAGCCTGGCTGGAAAACATTATGATAGCTCACTGTGTACATTGGGGGTTTTTAACCATTTCTGATCCATGGACCCCCACCCAGGCTCAAAGGCGGAGTAGAGGGTGTGATCTCAGACCCACGGTGGTACCTTTGCGAACCCTCCTGTGGACCACAGGCCTCCAGTGGAAAACCCAGGAAGTGCACACTTCCACACTGTATCTTAATACAGCCTGCAGTTCAGTACTGGCCTCTAGATCGTGCTGCAGCAGTATTTAATAGTAGCATTACAGACCAATATTCAATGTCCATGTGAGCTTTATATTTGAATATGTATATGTGTGTGTATATATATATATACACACACACAGTGTGTCTATAAAGAAGTATCTGCCATTGACCCTCCTGCATATTACACAATACACAAATGGTGGGGGGGATTAAGAAATATATTATTATTGAAATGCATATCATTATTATATTTGGCACTATAATTTTGAAGTAAGACAGAACAGAACTAACAGTTGGTTTCTATCTCTCATCCAGAAGTGGTGGCTAAGTGGGGGAACCAGGTCATGGGAGTGGGTATGACGGGTGTTGAATAAGCAGTGTGAGTATGCAGAAGTAATCAATTCTGAGATTCATTCATTAACAACAAAATCAATTTGTCTCCCATATTCCCTCCACTGTGTATGTTCCCAATGATGATTTTTTCATGTGTAATCAATGACTTGTTAGGAAATTATAAAAATGACTAGAGTTTTTTTTAAGTATCACTTCATGAATTTGTGAGTTTTTTATACCATCTCTTTTTTAATTAATCTGTACAGAAATTTAAGCCAAATAATAATAAATAATAATAAAGGAATCAGACAAATAATTTTTTGCACAATTCATTCTCTTCAGTATTGTTTTTTGTAAGACTCCAGGAGTTGGGAGAAAAAGGTTTGAGGCAGGAACTGTAAATAATTAGTATTCTTTATTTGGTAGAAGGGGAATCAGTTCACACAACAAAGATGTCCAAATTCCACAGAGGGACAGTCCCTCTGGGCATTTATAACAGTCATGTTACATCATTCTGTGTTTGCATTCAGCTCAGCCAATCATCATTCATTATATATGCTGGTCTTAAGATGGCTCGACCGGCCTCATCTTTAATTATTGTATATAGTTACAGCATTAGCAAATCACCACTCATTAGATTATACTGGACACCCAAATAAGGTCAAGAAGGTCAGATTTACTGCTTCCCCTCCCATCTGAACTACAATATTAGTAATTAGGAACAATGGATTATATTGATTAATATTAATTAATTATGTTAAGAAAAATACACACATATATAAAATGTAACATTTTAACTCCAACATTTCCCTTTTAACACATATGAATATAATGAATATAGGCTTTACAATCAATAAAAGGTTAACATGTCAGGTCTCACTCATTTAAAATGGCTCGACCGGCCTCATCTTTAATTATTGTATATTGTTACAGTATTAGCAAATCACCACTCATTACATTTTACTGGACACCCAAATAAGGTCAAGAAGGTCAGATTTATTTTTTTCGAGAGTAAGCTTGGGCAGAACTCCCTCTCCAGTCCAGGCCCCCTCCCATATAAAGTACAGGATGTGAGTTATTGTATTAGTTAATATTAGTAAATATACACACATACATATAGAATATAAGTCACTCTGACATTTTCACCCAAACAATCTTCCCTTTAAGTATATTTGGATTTGATTTTATGTTTGAAAGTTTTCAAATAAATCCAGTTTTACAAAGAGCAATATTTTTGAAGCTGTTGAGATAACTGAAAAACTTCTGTCCAGCAATTTGTATGTTCTCAACTGTCAGGGTGGCACATCTATAAACATGGTACTTTTATTGTGAAGTGAAGAGGTAATAACAGTAAACAGGATAGTGCATAATCAAGAGGATGCCAAGTGAGCTTTATGGCTGAGTGAAAAGGTTTGTAGATCTGTGTGAAATATTGATAAAAATAGCTACACTTTCCATGTGGTATAACGAATGTAAAACTAGGAAAATGTAATAACAATAGTTTGCAATGCGTTTAGGTATTATATATGATAACGCAAAGGGGTAATTGTTATATATGTAATTATGTATGATAAAATAAAGTTGTACTATTGTAACAGTTGATATGAAAGCAGGCATTATAGGCTGTTATGATATTGATGTAATGTATGTTGTATTGAGGGTTTACCTGGCGCTGGACAGAAGGCCTTGCAAGGATCTCTGCCTAAGTGGTTTGGGTAGCAGTAACAGTGGGATCATGGTCGAAGGGCAAGCTTGGGATGATGTCCACTTTGGTGTGTTCAGATATTAAGGTGACTAGCTCAGAGGGATTCTGTCTGGATGGCTCGATTTTTGAATTGGTGATTCTGACAGGTTTTCTGTGAAGGCAAAGGAACTGTGTCAGTTTTGAAAGAGATAATGTATAATGTGAAAAGGATAGTGGTTTCTGTTAGGAATTCTTTCTTGAAAGAGTTGTGTTAGTACAGGCAGCAGTGAAGAGGTTGTTAGTAGTGGCATGATGATCTGAAGAGAAAATGCAAAAATGAGGAAGGAGGAATGGTATTTTTGAAATTAAACAGGTTACAGTAGGGAGAAATTGTAGGTAATTGTGAATGTACTTATTGAAGAATGAAGTATAGAACTCACCTTTGGCTACTGGAGTTTTGAAAAGTGGCATACCACCTGTCGCCGAAGCCAATAATATTGCGTCGTTGTGTTTCTTCTTGCAAAATGGCAGTGAAGTATTTTTTGTCTTTCCAGCTCCTTGTAATGGGCGATACATTGTGGATGTATCCATACAGCACCGGGCATTGCATTCTGGTTGGGGGTTCCATCTGAGAAGACAAAGTGATAAGAGAGAAACAGAATAAGTTCATTGTGATGATATGGTAGCTGTTATAAGAAATTGAAGAGGGTCTGTATGGAGATGTTGGCAGTACAGTTGTAATAGATTAAAGTAACATGTTGATGTAACTTGTTCCAGTATAGTAGGAAATCTGCCCAAGAAAGTTTAATTAGTTAAGGAGATTTTTAGTGAAGCGGTTGTATTGTAGATGAGAAGAGAATGAGAAAGTCTAGGGCTTAAAACTAACAAGCTATTTTTGCATGGTGGTTGTAGAAAGACATGTGGAAGCATAATTCATTTGTGGTTATCAATGAAGTACTAATAGTAGCCTACAACTACAAGTAGAAATAAGTCTTGGTACTTTGAAGTGCACATGTATGGCAAGCTTGCATTTTTATGGTATACTGTTGAGTTGATATAAGAATGACTTATATGACTGTATGTGTGTAATGTAAATAATAATAAATAAGCATACATGAAGTCAAGAAAATTAATATGAGAAAGTACATTATACAATGTGTAAGTAAATTTAGTAGTTAGCAATTAGTGCAATGCTTTTCTGTAGTATGTGTGACTGTTATGAATGGTCCAAAATGTTACTGTATGAACTGTATACCACCGATCAGCCACAACAGTAAAACCACCTGCATTTTTGTGCTTTTTTCTGATGTAATATTTTATTTTGTCTGTTTGTAATCAAAGAATTCACACGTGGCCGAAGTGCTGACTCAGAGCTTTTATTAAAGGGTATTATTCATTTTGGTTGCACCATGTAGTAATTACAGCACTTTTTATACGTAGTCTCCCATTTCAGTGTTTTAGACAAATTAGCATAACGTGAAATAAAAGAGTCATGTTTTGACTTCCTGATGTCTGATGTCTGTGACCTATCAACATCATCAGAGTCTGGATATCTTATTGGCAGGTTGTCCTACAAGCGATACAAAAGCTCTTTGCATGTGAATGGATCTCTATCTGAATTGGGGGGTGGGACTAGATTCAGCTGTAAATTACGCTGATACAGTATGGAACACATTTGTTGGCTAAATGGCTTTAACTCATCAAGGGTCCAAGATATCAGATGAGGCTCAAACCACCGTGCTGCTACCAGATATGCAGTAGATACTACAAGCATTGTGGCACCAAAACTCTGGAACGCTTGGCATCGAGGCCAAAGAGCTCAATCTTGGTTTCATCTGGCCAGAGAATCTTGTTTCTTATGGTCTGAGAGTACTTAGTTGCATTTTGACAAACTCCAAATGGGCTTTCCTGTGTCTATTACTGAAAAGTGGCTTCCGTCTGGCCACTCTAGTATAAAGGCCTGATTGGTGGAGTGCTACAGAGATGGTTGTCCTTCTGGAAGTTTCTCCCATCTCCACAGACGAACTCTGGAGCTCTGTCAGAGTGGCCATTGGGTTCTTGGTGACCTCCCTAACCAAGGCCCTTCTCCTCCGATTTCTCAGTTTGGCCGGGCGGACAGCTCTAGGAAGAGTTCTGGTGGTTCCAAACGTCTTCCATTTAAGAATGATGGAGGTCACTGTGTTCTTCGAGACCTTCAATGCTGCAGAAATGTTTTGTACCCTTCCCTAGATCTGTACCTTGACACAATCCTGTCTCGGAGGTCTACGGACAAATTCCTTTGAGTTCATGGCTTGGTTTTTGCTCTAACTATGCACTGTCAACTGTGGGACCTTATATAGGCAACTGTGTGCCTTTCAAAATCATGTCCAATCAATTGAATTTACCACAGGTGGACTCCAATCGAGTTGTAGAAACATCCCAAGTATGATCAATGGAAACAGGATGCACCTGTGCTCAATTTTTAGTGCCATGGCAAAATGTCTGCATACTTATGTGAATGTGATATTTCAGTTTTTTTATTTTTAATTTGGAAAAAAAATCTAAAAACCAGTTTTCTGTTTGTCATTATGGGGTATTTTGTGCAGATTGCTGAGAATAAAAATGAATTTAATCAATTTTATAATAAGGCTGTAACGTAACAAAATGTGAAAAAAGTGAAAGGGTCTGAATACTTTCCAAAGGCACTGTAAATGCCACAGCATGTCACAGTAAATTAATGTCACAGTAAATTACTGTGAATAGTTTAACAGTAAATTGCTATGAAGCTTTCTATAACATCACTGCAACTAGCTGCCAGAAATTTACTGTAAATCTGCGGCCAATTATTACAGTGTATAGGTCACGGACTTTAAGCAGTCATTGCATGTGAAGGATAACAAAGTACTAAAAATAACTACTTTCATTTGCTTAACACTAATATGTCTCAAACATTATGGTACACTGAAATGGGGGGGGGGGGGAGGGGGGGCTACATATAAAAAGTTCTGTAATTTTTACACAGTGAAACCAAAGAATGTGAAAATACCCTGAAATAAAGGCTGAGAATATGCACTTTAACTACATGTACATTATCTGATTACAAACATTCTGGAGTGCAGAGCCAAATCAGGAAGAAATATGACTTTTTCCCAGATATTATACGTATATATATAATCATGTTGGAATTATTGCTTTCATGATTTTTCATTTTGTAATCACCGTATGCTAAAAATGTTAACCGAATATTCTAATGCTGATGTAACAATCCCTACTGATAACTGAAGGCAATAGAGTTCTAGAAAGCTGACTTTAAAACTTGAAAAAAATTCCAAAGAACCTAGTCTTCAAAAGGTAATGCAAAAATAACAACAAAAAAAAAACCTGATTCTCTGTTGGGTCATTGTTATTTTTTGAGATTGAAAAAAACTTCCCTTTTTTCAACAAATTCTCTAGCACTGAGAATTTTTAACTAATACAACTAACCAAAATTTTCAATTGTCATATGCGGGATGTCACTGCGTTAAAGTAAGCAATTATTTTCCCCATTTCCGGCTTCTACAAATATTAAGAAGGGAACACAGAACCAGATGTGTACTTTCAGAGAATAATAAGGTTGTATAACACTGCGTAATTGGCTGCTGCTGTTCTGTTTTATACTGTACTGCGAAAACATCTTATAAAAAAAAATTGCACCTCCCAGTCTTGGCTTTAATTACATCAGACACACGTCATAAAATCATTTGACACAATAATGCAGATCTGCTAGATTAATTCAGATGTACACACAGAGACAACACATGGTGAAAGAATTAGAAAATAAAGGTTAACAGACAAAAGAATGTAAAATAATAAAGGAGTGGTGTTTTGTTTGGTGAAAAGTATGAGAGTCCGCATTTTGTGGCACACACACCTCACAAAACCATGTGACTCAATAATGCCAATCTGCAGGTTTGGTCGTTCAGATGAACAGAGACTATGCATGCCAGAGGAATGAGAATATAACACATAAAGGAAGATGAGGTAATTAAGGAGTGGGGTTTTGCATGGTGACACCTATGAGGATCTGTATTTCATAACATGAAAATTATAGTCTCATATTTCTAAAAATAGGTTATATGCAAATAAATGCTGAATTTATAATTCTTTATATGTGTGTGATGTTCAAAAATATTAAAAGTCTAAAATCAGGGTGTAATTATTGTTTTTAGGTAGTCCTTAGTGATAAAGCAGATTGAGTTGGAATTAGACTACATAGTCCAATTTGTATTGAAACAAAATCCAGTCACAAGATAGCTTTTAGCTTTCAGACCCCACAATCAGCTGTGTTGCTTTTGTCAAGGGATTCTGAGACTCGTTCCAATAAGTAACAAATTAATTTGTTCCCCATATTCCCTTGGCTGAATAAAATCTAAATGATGAGTTTTTCATGTGTAATCAATGACTTGTTAGGAAATAATAAAAACAGGTAGTGTTTTTTTTTTTTTAATTTACATTTCTGTATACATTTGTACAGTATTTTCAGAAACCCACAGTATTGCTTTCATATGTGCAGTACTTTTTTGCAGTTTTATACTGTTGATAGACTCAGTTCTTGTATAAATTAAGTAAAATAAAAATTAAAGGGGAAAACATAACATTAAATTAAAATTAAAGCTGACAGTCTGCAACCTCATTGTCATTGTATCCTTTCAAACTTAAAGTGCTACAGCACAGAACCAAAATAACAAAAAATGTGTCGCTGTCCAATGAATTATGGTGCTCACTGTCTATGTATGTGTATATATATATATATATATATATATGTATACACAATCCTGCTTGGAAATTGAATTTTTGCTTTTATTATTTCTCATTTTATGTATTTTGTAATTACTGTAGTCCAAACATATTGATGAATGAACATTCTAATGCTGATGTAACAATCCCTTGCGGTAACTTAATGTAATGGAGTTCTAGACCAATGATTTAATTTTTGTTTTTAAAGCATTACAAAAAATCTACTTTTCAAAAGGTAAAATAAAGCAAAACTGGAATAAAAAAGGATTATCTTTTGGGTATCTTTTTTTGATTTTTGAAATCATAATTGTAAAAAATCTTCCCTTTTTCATCAAATTCTCAGTTGCACTGAGAATTTTTGACTAAACATACAACTAACAAAAATGAACAAAGATGTGAAATAAGACTTCTGTTCTGAACATTGCAGAATAATCAACAAAATGTTTCTGTTTCAATTGTCAGTTTTCATCTGTGGGGATGTTACTGGGTTAAAGTGTTTCAAGCAATTACTTTCCCCATTTCTGTCTTCTACAAATATTATCAAGAGGGAAGACATTGACAAAATATCAGTGTGAACCTGCACTGTACCACAGAACCAGATGTGTACTTTCAGAGAATAATAAGGTTGTATTTGAATACTCACTGGTCCTTCAGCTCTGTACCTGCAGCTTCTTCTCACCAATCAGATATTAGATTCTTCAGTAGGCTACCCAGGTGAAAACTCAGTGCTTTACCTCCTCGGTTTGGTCAAAAACACTGCGTAATTGGCTGATGCTGTTTTGTTTTATACTGTTTTGTATTTGTTTTGTACATCAGACACGTCATAAAACCATTTGGCACCATAATGCAGATCTGTTGGTTTAATTCAGACCTACACCCAGTGCAAACACATAGTGAAAGAATTAGAAAACAAAGGTAAACAGATAGAAGAACATAACATAATAAAGGAGTGTAGTTTTGTTTCGTGACAAGTATAACAATCCGGATCTCCTGGCACACACCCCACACAACCATGTGAATCAATAATGCCAATCTGCAGGTTTGGTCATTCAGATGAACAGAGACTGTGCATGCCAAAAAGAAATGAGAATATAACACATGAAAGAAGATGAGGTAATTAAGGAGTGGGGTATTGCATGGTGACACCTATGAGGATCTGTATTTCATAAAATGAGAATTAGAGGAGTCTGAGTTTCATTTTTGTGAAAATGAGTTATATGCAAATAAATGATAAATTAATCATTCTTTATATGTGAGTGAGGTGAAAAATGTAATGTAAAAAGTTTAAAATCAGGGTGTAATTACTGTTTTTAGGTAGTTCTTAGTGATAAAGCAGATGGAGCTGGAATTAGACTACATGGTCCAATCTGTACAGAAACAACATCCAGTCACAAATCTTTAGCTTTCAGACCCCTCAGTCAGCTGTGTTGCTTTTGTCAAGTGATTCTGAGATTCATTCAAAAAAGCAACAAATTAATTTGTCTCCCATATTCCCGTGGCTGCATAAATTACCAATATTTAGTTTTTCATGTGTAATCAATGACTTGGATTATGATAAAACAAGGAGAGTTTTTTAACATATCTGTATCAGTATCAGTATCTTTGGAAACCCACAAATTCGCTATTGCATAAAGAATTCTCTCAGTATTGTTTTCATATGTGCAGTACCTTTTTTTGTTTTACTACTGTTGATAGACTGGTCACAGGTCATGCATAAAGAAAATAATAATTAAAAGGGAGAAAATAACATTTAAAAACAATCTGTTAATATGCATTTTAGTTTTACTTTTTAATGATTTCATTTT
Organism: Anguilla rostrata; assembly: GCF_018555375.3. Lineage (NCBI taxonomy): Eukaryota > Metazoa > Chordata > Actinopteri > Anguilliformes > Anguillidae > Anguilla > Anguilla rostrata. Next base: position 50,678,006 of record NC_057940.1, on the reverse strand, counting down.
TTTTTTTTTTTTTTTTTTGAGGAAGAATCCAAAAGATAAAATTTAACTTTCAAAAATGAAAAAACGAAAGTGGAGAACATTGGCACCAGATGATCCTGTTAGATTGCCCAATGTAGGCTGGGGTGTGGCTAAATAAATGCAATTTACTTATGTAAACTGCACTGTCTAGCTTTCCATAGTCTTTCATATTCACACGACTGTAAACATCACACCACGAGATGTGATGTTTACAGTCAGGGCAAGGTGTTTGTCTTCAGTCCAATGGCCAGGCATGATAAATCACGTAACATAACATAATGACGAGAACAGGCCATTCAGCACAACATTGCTTGCCATTTTCTTACCTTTGAATTGTACCTACTGTAATGCTCAGTTTACCTACAAACTAGACAACATATAGCACAGCTCTAAGGCCTGGTCTTCAAAACCCCCAGAGTTTCTGCATCAACTTTAGCATGACCTGGCAAGCTAGTCCACGCACTGAGTACTCATGTAACTTTTAAATGTTCACACATCTCATTAGAAAAAAATAAAACCTCATAACACAGCTTTAATATTTCAAGTTGTTTAATTTCATATCGAATAGCCAACCACCTCCAGAGTCACCATCTCTCAGCTCCTCTATCTAGCAACTGCTCCTAAAGATGAAGAAGTCATATTTTTTTAAAAGATTTTAAAAGATTATATCCTTTCACTAACATTGGGGAGAGTCGCCATAACTGCAACGCTTAATAAATGTAACACGGTTAATAACTTAATGTACAATGGCGCTCCCAAAAACATTTCTGGTTTGTACATGTGCAATTCAGTCCTCTACGGCCTCCCAAAGAAAGGGAGTAATGTGATCACTTTTTTTCTGTTCCTCTCCCTTACAGCTTTATTCACCCACCAGGTAGACTGTTTTTTCAAACATACTTATTTTTACATTTGGAATGAATTCATTTGTGCATCAAGAATAAGCCTTTTGAACCTGCCCCACTTTTTATTCACTGTCTTTTAATCAAGAAGTTATTTAAACTGTTGCATCTTGTTAAAGATGGCATGCCTAAAATTAATAACTTAATTTAGAGGAGGCCCTCTTAATTGGCCAAAATATATCAAAACTAACTGTGGAAAGATCACTTGTCCCAAATGGCTCCACTACCTCTGTGCTGCAAATTCTGTTAAGATCATTACACAGCACAAGATTCTTTGAGGAGTCTGTATTTTGCTAATCTCTCGTCAAGACCAACTAACACTCTCTACCAAGTATGCAGAACCTGTTCAGCAGAGCTGAATTTGGGTTATTGTTTTAACAGGTGAGGACTTATGGGTGCAAGCCAGAGAAATTCTGAGTAATAATACATAACTTGAACAGTCAGATGCTTGCTTGTTAAGGCTGTTGAAATGTATAAAACCTGTATAACTGGGCGTGTGCTCTCTTGGACTGGTTAGGCTTGAAGTATAGGATGTATATGAAATTCTTGGAAGTGCATTCCACAGTTTAACTCTGGATTTTCTGGGGCCTGCCTCAGTGTTGGACTCCTCCAGTGGTCGACACATATCAGAACGATTCATAGAATGCAAAGCTTTCATTGGATGAAGGGTTGCAGTTAAAGTGGTGACAGTGCAGTACCTTGGTCTTTCCTCTAGATGGCGGAAAGGGCTGTAGTAAGAGAATCTGTGAAAGAAACTGTAGCCCATTTACTGAGCTGATTCTCTGCTCCTGTTTGTACATTCTCTTATTTTTGAGGACAGTGATAACCTGCTAATGTTTAAACAAGGGAATCGGGACTGCAGTTATGCAGGGTCTATAGGAGCTGTTTTGATTGATAGACTGTGTCCTTACAGTAACCAGCGCTGTACATGACATGCTCCTCAAGGGGGCGCCAGAGAGAAGGGTCTGCAACCTCACTGGCAGGGCTAATAAGGTGAGAAGTTCGGACTGAAAACCTCCCCTCATCAGCTCACACTGTGCACTGGATATTCACAGAGCATCTTGAGCAGGACAGCAGGAAGCCAAATAAGAGGACATGTTGTGAACAAGCTTTATGGAGCATGGCGTACAGCCTGTGATGACTCACACAGCCCTGCATTCACTGGGTTTTATAAGTTGCTCGGGAGAATGCCGCTTGCTAATTGGATGAAATGTAGCCCCGCCTGCACCCAAAGACCCAGGTCCTCTGGACTAAAAACCCAAATAAACGGTAATCCCTGACTCCAGGGTTTGCTTCTCACCCTCCATTGATGGACTCGTGTTTTGTACTGTATGAGCCTTGCTAACTGCCATAGCTGGTGACCTGGGATGAACCCGCCTCCAGACAGTGACATCACAAGCTACTGTACAAGTGAAAGGAAAATGCAAGTCCTGTGAGGCTACACGTATCCACCAGGATCAAACTTCCATCTAGAGCATATGTATGCACAGATACTTACTGCTGTATGTCTACACCTCCCTTGGTTCATCCTAATGGGTGACTGAGGAACTCCCAAGCTTGCAGGACCCAGTATGCTCTCTTCTGAAACAAATCCACTGTTATCTGGTTTGATCACCAACTGTAAAACCACGTCACTGCCACACAATTGTGTTGTGAGTAGGTTTTGAAAAGTTTGTTGGAGATGTGTGTGTAAAAAAATATTTTTGTACTTTCTTTTCACATTTTAGTGAAGAACTCTTTGTCTTCTGTGAAGATTTGCAATCAGGTTCCTTCTTTTCAATGAAGTGAATGTAATCAATAAACGTGGTTGTTGTAAGAGTGTGTGCTTTAATGTGTTTGAGCTGATCTCTTTGTTACAAAGACATGTCCAAGTGTATAGATGACAAACATGCCCTAACAGCACAGGACTACATGTCATCCATGTAACATGTATGTCTGTGGCTGTGGAGCCTTGGGGAACATGGGACATGTACAGTAATACATATGACTGGTTCTGTGCCATTTACACATGGTCGTTTTATGCATCTTGAGCATCTGGATTATATCCAGATCAGGGTTATCCACATCAGAATGCTGGTGTGAATGCTCCTGAGATGCATTAGGAGCAGATTCAAATTTGATCGCCTAAACCACTTCAGGAGGTGGTCTGAGATGCATTCAAGACAGAAGTTATGCAAGTGCAAATGCATCCATTTCTCCAAGACCCATTTAACTATCAAACCTCATCCCAAAGAATAAGGTCACATGACGTAGCTGTCCCCTGATACAGAACACATGCAGCTTCACAATCGCAGCAAGAATGGAGGACACGGGTGGTTGGACTTTAAGCAAAACTATGCTTCCTAGCAATATGGAAGGATAATTCTGTTCAGAACAGACTTAAGAGGAGTTACAGGAATCAAACTTTTCTTAGGCTGCAGCCAGTGCGGCTGCAGTCTTAATCTGGACAGTCATCTTCTGTTGTGTGTTGTCTGTCGAATGTGACATCTTTCCTTAATTTCAAGAAACTGAATAATTCCAGAAAACTTGCTGTTTTGGATACGGCTACCATCTTTGTACTCCGAGAGGCAGAACAAAACAGGAAGTGCGTTGTTAAGGTTTTGCATTTTATGTGCAAATGGCAATCGAATTTAGGAAATTGGAGAGCCAAATCAATTTAGCACAATTCATTATTCTCAGTGTTGTTTTTGTAAGACTCCAAGAGTAGGTAAAAAAAGCTAAAGAGACTGGAACTCTAAATAATTAGTGTTCTTTATTCTGCCGACTCAGTTCACACAAGATGCAAGTTCCACAGAGGGGCAGTCCCTCTGGGCATTTATAACAGTCATATCACATCATTCGGTGTTTGCCTTCAGCCCAGCCAATAATCATTTGTTATGTTCATTGGTCTCCCAAATAAGGTCAATAAGGTCAGATTTACTGCTTCAGAGAGAGAGGACCTGGGCCCCCTCTCATCTGAACTACAATATTAATAATTATGCATAATGGATAATATTGATTAATTTAAGCAAAGTGAGGATTAATTGAAATATGTTTCATTATCCGAACCCTGTAGTTTTAACCATTAAGTAACAGTTAAAACACCTCACTTACCCAACATGTAAGATATTTTTATTTGATTAAATTTGGTCATCATCATCAAAGACATCAACTATCAGTTAAATTACCAAATTCGTTGCTAGACAGAGCAAACTGTTGGAGCAACCTTTATCAAAATGTATAGCTCACAACCAGATGAAAATTAAAAAATGTATTAAGTTACAATAAATATTCATATCTAATCTTAAAAAAAAGCTTCAACTACCTTAAGATAATTAACAAGGCCACAGGCATGGTCTCAAAGTAATCCAAAAATGCAAAAACCAGCAGGAAAGGCAGCAAAATATTCTAAAAGAACCAGAGATGTAGAAAACTTGACATAGATACAGGACTCAGATGCCCACTTCCAACTGTTACCAAACTTCCTCTTTCAAAGTTGCCAAAAACTGACAGGCAAAAAGAAAGCCACACATTTTATCTTGTGAAAAAGAGGAGGAGCAGGGGCATGGACACCCCCTCTGACACACACACACACACACACACGGAGACACACATTCACACCTCATATAGTAACCCCCCAGTTCCTGCTCTATCTGCAGTCTATGCGGGCCGAGCACTTTGAAGCTTCCTATGGCTGAGAATGACCAACTGGTGAATTACATGTCTGACAATATTCATTAATTCTGTTAAGAAAATACACACATGTATAAAATGTAAAATTTTAACTCCAACATTCCCCCTTTAAACTCTTATGGATATAAAGAATATAGGTTTAACAATCAATAAAAGTTAACATGTCAGGTCTCAGTCATTTAACATGACTTGACCAGCATATTCTTTAGTTTTTGTATATAGTGTTTTTACAGCATTGGCAAATCATTACTTGTTACATTTTACTGGTATCCCAGATAAGGTCAATAAGGTCAGATTTAGTGTTTTAGAGAGAAAGTTTGGGCAGAACTCCCTCTCCAGACCAGGCCTCCTCCTAAACTACAGTGCTAGTTACTGTATTTGTTAAGGAGACAAAATGAATTCATATAAAATATGTCATCCACAACATTTTCATATATGCGGTACCTTTTGCTGCTCAGCTACTGTCAGAACATTCTGGAAAAAAGGTCTGGCGCAATATTGTACATTACGAATGATCCAGCCTTCTAAGTTCATTCTTGACCATAGCTAGCAGGTTGTCTTTGGGGTGGAATGACAGGCTGATCATTACAGTATAATCATAGATGAGAGCAGCTAATGTCTTGCCTGATGGCAATATAGATGTTAGTATTTTGATAACGTGATGTGTAACATACAGTTTGAGCAGGGCTGTGGTGAAGAGACACCCACACCGTAGCTGTTTGCAGTCCTGGTCCTGGTCTGATCTTCTCAGCAGCTTGTCAAAGAGGGTGGATTTAAGAAAGGAATCCTCCAGTGCTTCTATTGCCTCCTCCAGCAAAGACCACTTTACCTTCTCTTTTCTTCCTGAGTGGATCACTAGCAAACTCTCGGTTTTGTTCTTTTCCTCTTCTGTTTGTGCAGTCATTTTATTAAAACTCTTCTCCAGGAGCCAGGCTAGTGTTGGAGCCACGTGAAAATAGAGCTCTGTGAAGACTGTCATCTCATTGGTGTCTTTAAGGGGACCATGGCTGGATGGTGTTGAGGTAAGCTGGAGACAGACAGGTTTATGGTCTGAGCACTTTTTAGGAGTGTCAATGATCTCACAGTTGTTAACTCGCCACATGGACTCTTCCTGCATGAAAATGTAATCCAACCTGGACTTGTTATCATTTTGAGAGTAAGTGTATTGTATCTTTGTTTGGTTGATTCTTCTCCAGACATCCACAAGGTGGAGGGATGTTGTCAATTTTGCAACACATTTCCGCCAAGCTTCATGTTTTTTATTTGTGTTTGTTGATGTCCTGTCCAAGTACGGATTGAGAGCAGTGTTGAAGTCTCCTCCAATCACCAACAGGCCATCAGCACTCTTTTGTAGGTGCCGTCTGACTTTGTCCAAAATATTTTTTTCTGACTTGTGGCTGTACACATTCGCAAGGGTGTAAAGCTGGCCTCGTAATTTACATTTCACTATGATGTAACTTCCAGAATCATTTATATGTTCCTCACTCAACTTATAATCAATGTCCTTTTTAATGAGTATGGCAACTCCTTTTGTGCGTGAATCATGCGCTGTGAATAATTTGTGCCATTCTTTTAACTTGTCAAATACACCAGTGTCCTGTGGTCCGATTCGAGTCTCCTGAAGAAATACAATGTCCACTTTGTTCTTGTTGGCTACATCAGTGACATAAGGCACTTTTCTCTTAAGCCCATTAATATTCCAGGATATAAGAGATATCACAGCTCTGGCCATGGCTGCAATGCAAGAAAATCTGGACGTCACATACAGTAGAGTTTCCGTGCTTCAAAATTCACATACAATAGAGTTCCCCTGCTTCAGAATTCACTTACAGTTGTTCCTTTGCTTCAGAATTCACACATTAGAGTCCTCATACTTCCGAATTCACATGCAGTTGTTCCTTTGCTGAAGGCAGAGCATACAGTAGCATTCGCCTGCTTGAGATACCATGTACAGTAGAGTTCCCCTGTGTCATACAGCATATGCAGTAGAGTTCCTCAGCTTCAGAATTAATATATTGTAGAGTTCTCAGCTTAACTTAATTTAGTAGTTTTTAGCTTCACAAATCACACTAAGTTCCCTCTTCAGACAACAATACGTACAGTTCCTCTGCTTCAGATGTCACATACAATAGAGTTCCTCTGGTCCAGATCTGACACTCTCACTTCAGGTGAGTGTGGCCTTATGTACCTGTGTGAAATAGCAGGCCTGAATAAGAAAAAGATGAGGGATGTTATCAAAAGGCACCTCAGGTTTTTCAATCTGGTCTCCTGTAAAAGTGCATTCTCAGTGCTATATCCCTGTTTATTTACACAAAATGTATTTACATAAAAGGAGGCCTAGATCTGCAGTCATGACTGCTGTGCATGCAGATGTGTACCGTATGTCACATGCTGTAGAATTCCATTATACCCTATGAGAGAATGTGTTATCAAAGGGGCGCATTATCTTATGTTAGGACTGTGTAAGAAACTCAGATTGTGTCAGGCGGGGGGGCGGGGATGGACCCAAGCGCAGAGTAAAAAGCCAAAAGTCAAAAAATGCGGAAAACCGAAAGACTTTAATACAAAGCACGGGGAACAAAGGGAACAGAAAGCCTCGCAGGGCGCTAATAACAAACAAAGGGAAAAACCAAAAAGTTGCGGGAAAACAAAAAATCCAAAAATCCAAAAACAGAGAGAACAGAGCGGGCAACAAGCAACAGGCAACAGGTAGGCAAAACACGTACAGAAACAAACAGGCAAGGCAGGCAGGTAGCAAACCGGAAACAAACCACAAACTGGTACAGAAACAAAAGGATCTAGCGCCTGAGTGAGGGAGAGGGAGACTTAAATAGGAGCGACGCAGACGAGACACAGGAGGGCACAATGAGCAATCAAGCCACAGAGAGGGAGGGGAACACGAGACAAAACGCAACTAATAATTGTATAACGAGAACCAATAAAACAATTAACAGAACACAAAACCGAGGTGCCGCCATCTGGCGGCCCAACAGAGAAACAACACAGGGGGAAGACAGAACCCTGACAGATTGAGCCTGGAAATTCCAGATAAATCGCCCATCAAGTGCAAAGTGTTTGGTACCCTTTATGACACAGAAGATTCCCTTTGTCTGCTGTTCATTCACTGTTCTGTGAAAATATGATTGATTTATTGATAGCCTGGTGCCATAAATCCGAACCAATAGTAGATCAAATAGGCTTGTAAAGATTTAATGTCTATCCAACACATTAATAGTAGACAGCAGTGTTAGCTGTGTTGGTTTCCTTCAGACAACACTGTTCAATGTTGTTCATGTCAATCATTGTTCAATGATAGCTTGATGCTGTGCAGTCTTACAGTAACTTAGCATGTTGCTGCGTTGGAGTAATGTAATTTTTCTCACCTGCACAATTCTGAGTACATCTGTAGAGGCCAGCAGAGTTCACCAAACCTGAAAGACAAGTATCAGATGATTGAGATAAGCATGTGACTTCCTCAATTTGTTTGGAGATTCACTCATGAACAGAAGCTGGAAGTGCTGCTTACTCCAGAGCACTCTGAAAAGGAGTCCAACCAGTTGACTAAGCCAACTTCAGAGTCTCAGTCATATTGTAGTTGTCATTTTGTAAGACATTTCCCTAACAAACCGGCACCTGCCCCCGGCAGATGGGTTCCCCCTCTGAGTCCGATTCTGTGAATGATTTGTTATTGATTTGACACAAAATGTATTCAGTGACCATGGCTTTCAATAATCTTGAATTCACTCAAATTCAACCTCAAGCAGAACTGTATATGTGTCTGCAGTCCATTTCACAAAGGGTTATGTACTGTTTTCAAAACCGTTAAATTTACGCTCAAGACCTAACATACAATATTGGCCTACATACAGCCTTTTTCCTACTGTACTGAGGCACCAGCAGCAGACCACCATATTTAATTTCTGATGCCAAATGTTTGCGCTCATTTACTTTCACTTTTAAATGATCTTCAACGTCTTCAAAGTCGTTGTTAATTATTTCAGGGGGTGTTATGGGAGTCTATTGGAGTCTATGTAGTAATGTTCCAAGAATCCAGTGTGCGTTTAAAAAAAAAAAAAACTTCACTGAACTGTACCACAGAACCAGATTTGTACTTTCAGAGAATAATAAGGTTGTATTTGAATACTCACTGGTCCTTCAGCTCTGTACCTGCAGCTTCTTCTCACCAATTAGACATTTGATAATTCAGTAGGCTACCCAGGTGAAAACTCAGTGCTTTACCTCCTCAGTTTGGTCAACAACATGTTAAATTGGCTGCTGCTGTTTTGTTTTATACTGTACTGCAAAAATGTCTTATTCAAAAAACTGCACATACTGTACCTCCCAGTTTGGGCTTTAATTACATCAGAGACCCAGTAAAACCATTTGACACAATAATGCAGATCTGCTAGATTAATTCAGATGTACACACAGAGCCAACACAGTGAAAGAATTAGAAAACAAAGGTTAACAGATAAAAGAACGTAACATAATAAAGGAGTGTTGTTTTGTTTGGTGACAAGTATGAGAGTCAATATTTTGTGGCACACACCTCACAAAACCATGTGACTTAATAATGCCAATCTGCAGGTTTGGTCATTCAGATGAACAGAGACTGTGCATGCCAGAGGAATGAGAATATAACACATGAAAGAAGATGAGGTAATTAAGGAGTGGGGTTTTGCATGGTGACACCTGTGAGGATCTGTATTTCATAACATGAGAATTATAGTCTCATATTTGTGAAAATAGGTTATATGCAAATAAATGCTAAATTTATCATTCTTTATATGTGTGTGTTGCGAAAAAAATTTAAAAAGTTTACAAACAGGGAGTAATCACTGTTTATAGGTAGTTCTTAATGATAAAGCAGATGGAGCTGGAATTAGACTACATGGTCCAATCTGTACAGAAACAACATCCAGTCACAAGACAGCTTTTAGCTTTCAGACCCCACAGTCAGCTGTATTGCTTTTGTCAAGTGATTCTGAGATTTATTCAAATAGGCAACAAATTAATCTGTCTCCCATATTCCTGTGGCTGAATAAATTACAAATGTTTAGTTTTTCATGTGTAATCAATGACTTGGATTATGAGTTTTGTTTTTAACATCTCTACACATTTGTACAGTATTTTTGGAAACCGACAAATTAGCTTTCACATAGTGAAATCTCTCAATATTGTTTTCATATGTGTTACGGAATGAAATAAACCTGCGTTGTGATAACCAGGCGTACAATATCAGACGTAACACTAAGCCACTTAATCAGCAACCACAACCCGAAAGGATAACCAGTGAAGCAGTATTATAGAAATGATTAAATGTATATTTATTAATATGTACACATTTAATGATTAGTTCTCTCTATCTATAACTAAAGTCCCTTAAAAGATAGTAGTGGGTTGCGAGGTCTCACCGGGCAGCCAGCTAGCAGTTCCAGACCCTCGAAGATGACAGGCGAGGTCTTCTCCTCGGAGTTCCCAAATTAATTACTACTAGTAATAATAATAATTAATAATAATAATTAATTATAATAGTCAATTAACAACTATGCGGTCAAACAAAGTAACGCTTTAACAAAGCTGTAATTAACAATGTCTTAAAGGGAACTGATGACATTCAGATGGCAACAGCTATATATAGTCCGGCATCTCTTGAAAGCTTCTCCTCGGCGACGGTAGTCAAATTTGTAAACATGTGTCTCTCCAGTGACGTTGCCTAGCGATGTCCTCATTGCATCATGTAGACAGCAGGGTTCCCCTGGAAACCACGTGTCTCGCTCCAGCAGGGCCGTGACGTCATCAGCACTTAAAGGGGGCACACAAAGAGACACGGCAGCACGCAAAACCAAAAGGATAAAGGAAGCAGTGCTAATACAAAGTAGAGGGACGTAACAATATGTGCAGTACCTTTGTTGTTTTACTACTGTTGATAGAGTGGTCACAGATCACGCATAAAGAAAATAATAATTAAAAGGGAGAAAATAACATTTAAAAACAGTCTGTTAATATGCATTTTAGTTTTACTTTTTAATGATTTCATTTTTTTTTTTTTTTTTTTGAGGAAGTTCAAAATCCAAAAGATAAAATCTAACTTTCAAAAATGAAAAAACAAAAGTGGAAAACATTGGCACCAGAATATCCTGTTAGATTGCCCAATGTAGGCTGTGGTGTGGCTAAATAAATGCAATTTACATATGTAAACTGCACTGTCCATCGTTCCATAGTCTTTCATACTCATAATCACAAGATGTGATGTTTACAGTCAGGGCAAGGTGTTTGTCTTCAGTCCAATGGCCAGGCATGATAAATCACATAACATAACATAATGACGAGAACAGGCCATTCAGCACAACATTGCTTCCCATTTTCTTACCTTTGAATTGTACCTACTGTAATGCTCAGTTTACCTACAAACTAGACAACATATAGCACAGCTCTAAGGCCTGGTCTTCAAAACCCCCAGAGTTTCTGCTTTAACTTACATGACCTGGCAAGCTAGTCCACTCAGTGAGTGCTCATATCTCCTAAAGATGAAGAATTCATATTTTTTAAAAAGATTTTAAAAGATGATCTCCTTTCGCAAACAATGGGGACAGTTTCCATAAATGCAAGGCTTGATAAATGTAACACGGTTAATAACTTAATGTACAATGGCGCTCCCAAAGACATTTCTGGTTTGTACATGTGCAATTCAGTCCTCTACTGCCTCCCAAAGAAAGGGAGCAATGTGATAGCTTTTTTATTTTCCTCTCCCTTACAGCTTTATTCATCCACCAGGTAGACTGTTTTTCGAACGTACTTTTTTGACATTTTCCTTACCCCGAAATTTCAACTATGTCATAACCCCCGTTAATCAGAGTAGCCTCCAGCTCCAAAAAACTATTTTTTATATTTCTTATATTTAAACAAAGACTTTTTAGACTATTACTTCAACACATCCTGTTTCCTTACTCCTCATGTCATGCTTGTACAGGTCACCTAGTCCCAAAAGGATTCCCAGTGCCCCATAAATGTGTCTATTTTTTCTATTTTTCTACAGCACTTTTTATGATAAACTGCCACAAACACATTTCACAGAGTAACAGAAGAAAAATTGGGCAAAAACCAGGACTAAACTCCCAAAAAGAAAGTGGGGTAAAAACTCCCCAGTGGGAAGAAAAACACTCAAATGGTGGCGAGAGAAAATTCCCCAATGGGAAGAAATCTCGAGAGGAACCTGGCTATGGTAGGGGAGCCCATTCTCAGCTGGCTGGCCTGGTGTAGAGGTAAATGGATGTACCAGAAATGTAATAAGGGATCTATCATTACAAATAATCAATTAAGTCTAATTAAATTTGTCATGCATTTTAGAGAACTAAAAATATCCCACAATGCACTGTTATATCTTTTAAACAGCTGTAATCACTACAAAAGGTGGAAGTGAACCACGATGCTTTGTAAACTGTCTGCAAAGCTATTTTATCTTTATTATATGGGTACATGTACAGGCAATGTAATGCATCAATGAACGATGAAGGCAAACTCAGTGGGCAGAGTCAGAAACATTTACAAATAGATCATTATCACACCAATGAATAAAGAACCAGCTAGATGGTGTGTTGAAGGTTTTGCGACAGACATGTAGCCCAGGTGTCAACGCTGAATGATGACAGAAGAGAAGGTCTGCTGATCAAATTCATTGTTTAAGTATGTTATTTAGTTCCCTACATGTAAATTCACTAGATTAGACGTCAGAGAGTAGTGAGCCGTTTCAGACACTGCTATTGCCTCCAGGAGGGACATCTTACTTTTTTATAATACTGGGTCATGTGATCTGTGATGTCACTTCCTCTACATATTACCTCTTATCCATTTTGTGCTCAACGGACTGCAGTATCCAATGAGTCCATGGATGAGGCCTGGGTTAGAAGGAATCCCTATCTGTATCTTTTGTTAGTTGAGTGAGAATCCAGGTCAGTAGGTGAAGAAGAAGAATGCATGTAAATATCAAATGGGAGGAAATTGCTGCCCTATGAGAAAAAATCAGTTCCAGTTCTGGAATATCTGAAATTCATATCAGTATTAGACAACATAAATCAATGTCAATATCAGTGGTGATATTAGGTGAAATAAGAATTCATTTCTGCCCTTCATGAAAAATCTTTTCATTAAGGGAAATCTGTATTTTTGAT